>NC_141044.1:32417500-32575000 GCF_052040795.2 Danio rerio
GTGTAAATAAATACAGAGAGTGCTGTTATTGGGGAAAAATCCTCCCCTTAAAAAATCCTTCATCTACAAAAGACTTTTTAATAAACTTTGAAGATCCCGTGAAGTGCTTTAAAATATGCATTTTATTCAGTGTTTGTCATAATCTCAACTGAAACACGAAAAGAGAGTGGAATAAAGTGTAGCTCCTCCTCTTTTTAAAAACAGCCAATAGTATTTCATCGCTCCGCCAGCTGTGAGAGTAATTGAGCTTAAGTGGAGGGAGGGGCCTATCAGATTATGGAGAGCATTTGATTGGTTATGATGTGATAAAAACTATAGTGTGAGGTGATGTAAAAAGAAATTATAGATCCATTTTGGCAGAAGTGACAAACTGCAAGCTTTACATTTTTATATCAGTTTTATAAAATCTAAATTTTGTTACTGTTTTGGAGCACACTAGCTTATAGATATCTTAAAAACGGACAATACTGATATTAACATCTAAAAAACTTTGATTTAATTTTATGAGAACTTTATTTTGGTTCAAGGCTCCATAATAAGACTAAACAACAGTCTAGACAGTCTGGTTTATTTTAAAACTATTAGTAATCAAGTTTCTGTCGTCAGCCTAAGAGGATTTCCAACCATGAATGCCAGTTTGGACTTAAAAAAGCATCTTAATTTTGCATCTTGTGTGTTTTTGATCTTTAGGATGCAGTGGAAACGTGCGGGGGTTCGTGCATTCGTGCTACAGAGCAGCGATGTGCGCTTGCTGAGAATTGAGTGTGATTGCACCATCCCTCGTGTAAACAAGCAACTCTGAAAGCCCTTCCTGTGATTGACACCACTGGAAATGCCAAGCAGAGGTGTCTTTTGTCTGCCTTTCCTTGCTTTCAGCAAACACCAGCACTCCGGGCTGGAAAAGATCTCCACGCATAAGGATAACAGCAGCTGTCTTTGACAGGCAGGTATTTTTCGCTTCTCGAGCCAACCATTTGATTGCAGGTTGTAGATTGTTTGGAAAACATGTTGACATTATTCTGTTCTTTCTTTTGGGTGGTTGATTCCTGGTTTTAAAGGAAAAGTCTGCCTGTTTACTCTCCCTCGTGTCATCCTAAACCCATATGACATAATTTATAGTTTAGGTTTCAGAGTACAGAAGTTTTGAAAAATGTACCAACTCTTCTACATATAGTCATAGTGAAATAATAATCATTAAATCTTTCTTTATCATGTTGTTTTCATAAAAAGATTATCATATTATAATAGAATTTATAATATAATATAATATAATATAATATAATATAATATAATATAATATAATATAATATAATATATAATGTAATCATTTTTAAAACCCTGATAGTAAAACTAAAATCATAAGATGTTCCTTTTTTATTTTACTTATGTAGTTTTTATTATTATTATTATTATTATTATTATTATTATTATTATTATATAATAGTAATAATAATAATGATAATAATAATAATTTAATTTGTTAACTTGGCATTAATATAAAGCTGAAATATCATTAACATGTTTAATATAATAACATATATGAGCAAAATCACACTTATAGCAGTGTGATATGGCTGTATATCAGCACTGGTGGGAGGGGTGCATATAGGCTCAAAGCCCAATGTCGAGTGCCTCAGTGTCTCACCTTTGACGATATACAGCCATATTGCACTGTTATGAGTGTAATATTGGGTTTATACAACAGTTTGATGACATAATCATGTATATAAAAAAGAAAATCAAGCATGGTTACATCACAGACATCATTTTAGAACTAGAATTTGAATGATTCTCTAGCATAATTCATTAAATGATGGCAAAATAGATGATTTTGCTGACATTTTAAATTTATAAGGTTGAATGGCATGAAATGCCATCCATCTACAAAGATTTCCCCATATTTCTCTCTTGTAATAAGTCGGGATTTCACAAAAATTAACCCCAGAAGAAGTCAAAGCAAAGCGAACACCACCAGATTACTGTGTTATAAATACAGCACTACAGAATACAAAAGAGAGAGCGATCGACTTAGAATGTCACCTGTTCTGTAATGATTTGTTCAGCTGTAGTTTTAAGTTAGAAACTTACGCTGAGAAATGCTGTTTTTCTTCCCTATGGACATATTATGCGGTCTCTGTCGCAATCTAGTGGTGGAACATCAACCGCTCAATGACAGGCTGATGGCTGCCGACGCGCAGAATCACCAAAATTATGAATATTTACAAAAGGCAATGTCATTATAAATAAACTGCATAGTTGCAATCTAAAAAACTACATCCTCAACTAAAAAAGCCTCAAAGTACATCACTGTCCAACAGCTGCAATATTTGTCAAACTGTAGTGAGTTTATTGTTCTGCTGTCACTCTATGTGGGCGTAGTAATATACAAAGGTGAAGAGGCTGTACGAGTCCTGATATTACAGAACATCGCACAGCTATCAGCCAATAAGATTCCAGCACCAGACAGAATTGTTTTGTGTGTGTATATATATATATATATATATATATATATATATATATATATATATATATATATATATATATATATATATATTTTTTTTTTTTTTTTTTTTTTTTAAGTTAAATATTAAACTGTCATATTTTCCATCTTGGAACAGAACAAACCGTTTGGAATGACAAAGATTTATGTTAATTTTTATAATTTTTGTATGAATTATTTTTTAAAATGTGTTATGCTTATCCCAAATACAAAATAAATGAAGTTATCTTTCAATAATGCACTGTCTAATAAACCCAACACCATTTTGTTGCGTTTACTCAACTAAATCCATTAGAGGCCTGTTTAATCAAATTAATTTTCATAGGCTGTAGACATATTTCCCATCCATCGTCAGCAGTAACCAAGTGGTATGCTAATATTCTAAGCACAAACACATAAAACTGCAGGTCATATGCAGATTAGCGGGACTGAGGCCTCAGAAACTCACAGCACAACTGAAGGAACAGGCCTGCAAAAAAGCATAATTGGACCCGTTGGATTTGCTTCTGGACACTGTTTTTCAACCTCGCTCGCAAATGGCCTGAGGCGAGTGCTTACCTGAGCATAATTTGAAAGGCATTACGATTGAAGGATTGGACTCTATAGGTTTAAGTCTCCCTGTGTTATCTGTACTTTTTGCATGCACATGCTTGGGCTGCTTTCTCTTCTTATGCATAATTGGTAGACATATTTCCAGCAATCTCTGTCATTAAGACATTATGGTGAATTTAAGTAGATCTTAGCGTTTATACAGTTGACTGTAGGAAGGGTAAATCTCAATATTTAACAATAAAAGGTTGTTTTTTTCTAGTTTTATTCTATTTAAAAATTTCCAGAAATGCCAAAAAGAAGTTTACTGTAGAAGTAGAAGAAGTAACTTAAATGTTTCACTTCAAATTACTGATAATTAAACTTAAAATAGGCCATTTGAACTTTAATAAAAAAGTACATAAGTTTTGTTTTCCAGTGTATATAGGTGTTTTGGGCTATATTTAAAATCACATTCATTTTTCTACACCAATGGGGTTATTATTATTATTTTTTTTATAAGATAACTGTAAGATGATTTAATTTTAAAGAGCACCTATGATGAAAATCATCTTTTGTAAGCTGTTTGGACAGAACTGTGTAGATATAGTGTGTCCACGGTCATATTGGAGAGATATAAACACAATAAGTCTCTTTTATTAAATTTCCCAAGGTTAAATTAGCATCCAAATCCCTCTTGTTTTGAGTGCCACCGCAACGTGACGTAGGAGTGCGGTTTCCCCACCCACAGAATTGATTGACAGCCGCGCATTTACATGTCTCCATAGTAACGTGCATAATCATATCAACAAGGACGTGCGCAAAGCAAACAGGATTAACAGATCTGTTGAACTCGATGTGATCATCAGTCATCATCAAATATGATCAAGAATGAGTTTTACAAATTTAAAACAGTTTTAACAGCTGCATGTTTGTAATGAATTACAGTGATTTTACTTTATCACCACAGGCGCATGTCAGTACAGTTATAAAAGAACACACTTCCATCCCGGTTTGTGAACATTAAATCAGGTTTATTTTGTACATTAAAATAACTGATATCCATACAGCAGTAGATATAAATGTGTATCCTGTCACATTTGCATGCAAAAGCGGTGCAAAGTTAAATGCACACACTGTGTGAGCGTGATGATTGTAACGAAATTGTGTGTGACTCATCGTTGCAAAAAGGCTTGGATTGACTCCACAACAAATACATCAAATGATCTTTGGGAAAGCTTTTACTGTAGTATTTCACACAAACATTACGTGAGATCTGCTTCCCTCTTGTCTGTCACTGTGCTGTTTATCTAACAAAGCAGGAGATGGAGACACACTCTGACATTTACATGGGAATGATGGGTGGGGAGAACTAGCTCATTTGCTTTAAAGGCACAGACAAGACTGCCTACTGCCTTCTCTTTGTTTTGGAAGAATCCCTCCTTTCCACCCCATCTTCTCCTTTTTACAAAGGGGAGGTCTTTTCAGAATTCAGAACTTTCCTTAAAAATATGCTGAAATGTAAGTTGCGGGTGTGCATTTTTTGTGATGTTCCTGTTCATTTTATAATTTTTGGAATCACACATAAAGCATGGAAGAAGTTCTCACATCTCTTTACGGCATGTCGTGTTTACATAAATCTACAAATATAAGCACACAGGAAATCAGAAGGGAGCGAATCAAGTGGCAGTTCCACCCCATCAAAAAACAACCCTCCCCCCAACCTGCACACAGTGTCCGCCGTCTGGGACTCTCAAGCACAGTTCATCAGTCAGAATCACAGCAAGGCTGTTTAATGTGCTGGACTATGCTTAACCTTTGTAGAATTGAGTCTATAACATTGCTTCATTGTTTGCTGCAACTTTTTACACCTCACTTCTCAGAAATCTCTAAAATGAAAATCACTTGATGCTTGATTTTATTTACACATCTGCATCTTGTAGAACCGACAAAAAAAAAAAAATAAATAAATAAAATCTCGATTATAGTATAGAAAGGAGCTGAATTATGAACTTTTTTCAAAGAGCATTATTTAGTAGATGACACAAGTAGGTCATCCAACTTTCATACATGCTTTGTTCAAAAAAGAAAGACTCTCACTATATCTCACTATACAGATGAATATGAATAGGTATATATATATGTCTGTCACCAGACATTTTATCAGGTAACTGAGGTAACCACACCGGGTGCCACTCCTGTCAGCTAAGAACAGGAAACTGAGGCTACAATTCGCACAGGCTCACCAAAATTGAAAATAGAACAATGCCTTGTCTGATGAGTCTCTGATATCTGCTGCGACATTTGGATGGTTGGGTCAGAATTTTGCATCAACAACCTGAAAGCATGGCTCCATCCTGCCTTATATCATTGGTTTAGGCTGCTGATGGTGGTGTAGTGATGTGGGGGTTTCTTGCCACACTTTGGCCTATTAGTGCCAATTGAGCATTGTGTCAATGCCACAGCCTACCTGAGTATTGTTGCTGATCATGTCCATCTCTTTATGACCGCAGTGTACCCATCTTCTGATGGCTACTTCCAGCAGGATAATACGCCATGTCAAAGCGCAAATCATATCTGTTTTTTTTTTTTTTTTAACTTGACAATGAGTTTACTGTACTCAAATAGCCTCCACAGTCACCAGATCTCAATCCAAAAGAGCCCCTTTGGTATGTGATGAAACAGAAGATTCGCATCATGGATGTGCAGCTGACAAATCTGCAGCAATTGCGTGATGCTATCTTGTCAATACGGAAAAAAATCTTAGAGGAATATTTCCAGTACCTTGTTGAATCTATACCACTAAGGATTAAAGCAGTTCTGAAGGCAAAAGAGGTTCCAACCCAGTACTAGTAAGGTGTACCTAATAAAGTGGCCGATGAGTGTATATACAGAAATATATATTTGTGGGTTTATGTTTTTAAAGCTGCTTTTGTTTGATTAAAATGCTAAAATAAATTACAATTGTATAAATAATTTTAGTATTCTAATTAAAAAAAAAATTGTCAGTGTTAATATTTTTTTCAGAGTTTTCAGAGTTTTTTCAGAGTTTTTCAGAGTAATAAGTAAAAAGCTCTAAAAAACAGTGTTTATTAAAAACAAACAAACAAAAAAAGATATGTTGTACAATTTAATTCATACAAGCAGATGGAAAATAATAAATGTAAAATCAGAAAGCTTTTAACTGAATAATATCAATCAACATTTCGACTTTTCTTAGTTGTTGTTCCATTGGTTGGAATCACAAACAGTCCCGCCAAAAAATCCAATAATTGAATCTGTGTGTTAGTTTTTGGGATGCTTAAACAGATAAATGTTTTAATAGCTCCTCAGAGATGGGATGTTTGCATTTCCAGCTGAGTTAACTGATAAATATCTTATTACATATACTGTGGGTGTCTGTGCACATGGGAGAGAGTAAGTCAAACAACAACAATTTAACACTGAGATGACAGAGGTGTTGTTTATAAAGACAGTCAGCTTAATTAGTGCAGTTCAAAGCTGGCGAAGCAAACCACTGAGCTGTAGATGCTGGCAGTGGCTTTGACATGGGAACACTTCCTAATAAATGCTCATCCATGCCAGTGTCTTGGGTGCTGCATTTATTGGCCTTTTTGGCAGCACACCACCTGCTTCTTGGGCATCAAAATCACCTCAGTGTCCTCAATGCCAAGTTCTTACAGTAGGGTCTGTATCTTGAATAGAACATCTGCAGATTTTTTTATGGCATTGGGTTATGTTGTGTCTTCATATCTGAAACTTTTCAGACCAAAATACATTATGATTGATGTTTAGTTTAGTATGTGATTTAAGTTTAAGCACAGGATTCTGAGAATTTAATTAGGTAAATATTGTCATGACAATGCTAGGGTGGCATGATACTAGTATACTGCAATATACTGTACATGTGTTTCGAGATATATTCGGAAAGAAATAATCATTCTTGAAAGATTAGGAGATTAGTTGGGATTTCGTCTGCAGAGAAAAAATAAATGATAATGTCAACACTTTATAATAACTACACACTATGAATCATTTATATGCTTCATATCTAAATTGAATTTAAAGCAAGGGCTATTTATGCTTTGTAAATCCTTTATAAAGGACAATTAAAGAATGAGTATCAAATGAACAATAAATCTTTACAAACTTATCTAAATTCAATGACTGTAAAGTTTAAACATGCCACAGTCATATCACCCTGCAGCCCAACACCGGTTACTCACTGAAGCTAAGCAGGGCTGAGTCTGGTCACTACCTGGAAGGGAGACCACATTGGAACACTAGGTTGCTGTTGGAAGTGGTGTTAGAGAGGTTTTAATGCCCCAGTTAAAGTGAAGGGGGCACCATACTGCCAGTAAGTGCCGTCTTTCGAAAGAGACGTTAAACCGAGGTTCTGACTCTGTGGTCAATAAAAATCCCATGGCACTTCTCGTAAAGAGTAGGGGTCTAACCCTGGTGTCCTGGCTAAATTCCCTCCATTGGCCTTTAGCCACCATTCCTTTCCACCGAATTGGCTTCATTAATGTCTCACCTACATCAGGGGCCTCATGTATCAACGCTGCGTACGCACAAAAACTTTGCGTACGCCAGGTTTCACGCTCAGAATCGCTCACGTTTGGATTTACTAACAATGAACTGAACGTGGGAATGTGCGCACCTTCACGGCAGCTTTCTGGCAGGCGTACGCACATTTTTTGTGCGTGTCTGTTTTATTTCCATTGGCGACTCCTAGAGGCAGTTGTGTTAAATTCTTCTCTACAAAGTGTCTGATCCTTGCAATGGCAGCTGTATGAGACGGGTTCATATAGTAGGTATGTAAGATTTCCATACCATACAGTTGACCAGCTAAACATTAAAGCACAATTTGCAGCGGTCGCCTGTTTTCCCAATGTAATCTGAGCTATCTACTGCACGCACATTGCTATAAAGACACTATCTGAAGATAAATTTGCATGCGTGAATCAGAAACATTTCCATTCAATAAATGTGCAAATAAAATATGATGCACAAACTTATTAATGATTCCTACTTGTCTTTCTCGTGATAAATAGTGGGCAAAATCTGATTTGTAGCGGGAAAAAAAAGAAGATAGAGTTCATCAGACGCTGGATTCGAACCGAACTTGTGCTCGAACGTGTCAGTATATGATCATATGCTTCTTATGAGGTGCGCCACTGAGACTGTTAAGGGTACTGCAACAGTTTACAGATATAAACCACACTATTTCTTTTTTAAATGCACTCCGTGCGATGTTCAGACCCAACTGTGTTAACCGTATCAGCTAAACTCTCCCACTCTATTTTTTTCTTTTGTTGTTAATTCCGGAGAACAAACTTGCAAATAACACCGCTTTTCTCCGGTCTACCTCCGAAAGCCGCACCTCCAATTCACATTCTGTTCAAAGTTTCTCTTTTTGTTTGATTTTGCCGTTGCTTTTTCGTTGGGTTTTTCCATTAGCATAGTCATTAGCATATTCATACGGGGGAGGAGGCAGGGAGGGGTTTTGCGCTCGTGCATGTTGCGCTCAGTTTCACGTTCATTCGGATGTACAAAAGAATATGCGTGAGATTCGGCGTACGCAGTGTTTCATACATCTGAAATTTTTTCTGCGTACGCACATTTACAGCTTTGTGCGTACGCAATGTTTTAGTAAGATTTCCACGCAAGTCTTCGTACATGAGGCCCCTGGTGTGTGGTGAGCGCACTGGCGCTGTTGTCCTGGCTGCTGTCACATCATCCAAGTGGATGCTGCACACTGGAAAGACCCCCTCTCATGATTGTGAAGCGCTTTGAGTGTATGGCCATGCACAATAAATGAGCTATATAAATACACATTACATTACAAATATTTGCTGAATAACAGGTGTGTCAAAATAAGAGCACTAAAATAATATAACAATATATTATGATGCTACATTTTAATGTTTAAACTGTACAGTAATTTTATTTTTACATAAGAATGCAAGGATTTATCTCTTCATTTCATACAGCTTCATTTGTGTATCTGGAAATGATTAGAAATTAATAAAGATATAAAAACTGAATCTCTTTTTTTCCTGCTTTAGAATATAACAGCCTTTAATTGTCATTTACAAGGCATTTACAAAGCATAAATAGTCTTCATCTTGGATCGTTCGATTTTGTTTGGTCACAAAACTGCATAAAGCTGAGTTAATAAAACATTTATTATGTATTATAATTTGACAGTTTTAAACTCACCATTTGAAAATACCAAAAGTTAGTCTTCATCTACATCATCTTTGTATCAGCTCTCTCTTAGAAATATAACTCCTCATCGCTTCAAACAATCTCTCAAACTCCTTTCAGCAAAGTAAAACTTTTGACGATCCTTTTTCTTTGTTTTGTTATTGCAAACCGGATGTTCTGCTGTTAGCTTGAACTGTTAGCATAAAGCTGTGGAGGCCTGCAGGTGCATCACGTGACACACAGTAATGATTGACAGGTCACTGAACCAGTGACAGCGCAAAGAGTGCAATAAAACAACGTGTCCAACAGATTAATAAACTACACCATATGTCGTTAGAATCATGCAGCTATATGCTAAATTCTCCATTAGTCAAACTAGGAAGCAAGTGACTGACAGACATCGTATGCAGAACATCAAAACACTGGACTGCTTTGTTTAGATTTTAGTAACTATAACTCTGACTTTTTATTATGTTCGTGGTCTCATCGTTTTGCTTTTTACTACAAAGACGCTGTTTTTGCACATAAGTAAACAATGTAAACAACAGGTCTCCGGAAGAAACAGTGAAAAACCATTCATAATTCAACACTATTATGTCACTGGACTAAATGTGCTTGAAGGAATGTGGTTCTGAGGACTCAAATAATGAGGATTCAAAATAAACCCTGATGTGAAGCAATGAAAGCGTGTCTTGTTATTAGGATGATATTTACTCCATATCTAATAAGCGTTTTCTGTTTAACTTACAGAAATTTAGCAAATACATTCTTTATAAGCTTCCCATTGAAAAACAACTAGTTACAATGGCTGCTTGAGGGTCGTTGCTTTAGACTGATGTATAGTTTGTCAAGATTACTCAAGTTTTTTTAATGTAATCTATTCATAAACACTGACATTTGCAAAAACAGAGCCACAGTGCATCCACGTCCTCACGCTGGCTAAGAAGTTTTAACATATAAAGTAACTATTATTACATGCCTGAATATTTATATATGCAAATTGTAATTTGAAAAGCTTATTAATAATTTACTTACACATTCTGAATGTTCTTAAAAAAACACCAAATATTCTTAAATAACTGGTTTGTAAATAATGCAATACTTAATTTAGTTATGAAAAAGGAGTCATTAGCAAAGTATGGAAACACAATCATTAATGTATTTGTGAACTGCTTTCTTACATCTGTTAATGTAGAGTTAATGCTTAACAGATAATGAATAAACTATTTTGTAATGCTTAATAAATGATTCATAGTGTGTAAAAGTGTCACCATGATTATAATAATATTAAACACTTTTTAAAATGATTAAAATCCCTTTTTGAATGAAACAATTTAGAAGTTTAAATGCAACATCTGTCATGAAGTAGAAGTAATTTGTTCAAGTCCTATTCAATATGCTTCTAACTACATGGCACACATGATTGGTTGCTGTAGCTTTAGCAGCCATTGGGCTTGCTCCACAACATTTAAATACATCATTGCTTTTTCTGCAAGCACATTTTCGAATATCACCCAAAAACAACACAAATAAAAATAATGCTTAAAAAAATAATGTGTAAAATAATGTAATAAATGTTTTTGTGTTGGTTTGATTATTGTGCGATGTTGTGGTGTGTGTTTGTGAAGAGAGGTAGGATTCAGGATCTGTTTTTACCCATCTGGGTCCGTTTGAACAGGTTGAATGAGTCAATAAGGGTGTAGGCTCTTTGTTCCATAGTATGTGTGTCTTTTTCTCTGGGTTTTATTTATAAATTGCCATTTCACTTCAGGAAGCCAACAAGCATTCATGATGACAGTTATGGCAATGGCCTTATAAAGGTTCTCATTTAAACTTGCACAGGTGGTTTCTGGAATATATATACTTCCATAAGCCTGCAACGTGATATTCTTTTGTAACTAGGACACATATTGTGCTATATTAGTGCCTAAATGTTTGACAAGGTAGCCCAGGTACACATAGCCATAATCCACTAGTGTTAAGCCATTTGGCAAGGTATAGCCCAGACACACAATCTAGTTGACTGCAGCTAAGCTGGTCAGCAAAGTAGCCAATGCACACAGTCTAAAACACCAGTGTTAAAGAAATAGTTAAAAATGAAAATTGTTCATATTTACTCACCGTCATTTCATTCCCAACTTCCCTAAAACATTTGTTCATCATTTGAAGACAAATTAGGATATTGTAGGTAAAATCTGAGAGCTTTCTCATCCTCCAAGGTTTAAGATTCCTTAAAATCCAGAAAGGTATACCAAAAAACATCCTCAAAACAGACCATATGCCTTTAGTCGATTATTCAAAACATTATCAAGCTATGAGAATACATTTATGAGCATATAAAACAATTAATATCAACCAAAAAACTTCGGAATTAATGAGTCTTGCCCTACAATAGACAAAATATTACATCTCTCTTCATATATTTAGGCACATAAGATGGAATTATTTGCCAACTACCAGTTTGTACTCTAGAAGCCGCTGAAATGCACTTCTCTGGTCATTTATGTGTGTGAGAGGCATTTGGCTGAGTGCCACTCTGAATGCCACATGCTTCCAATGACCTTTTCCAGACCTTGTTGTAGACGGAGGTGCCCCTCACCTGTCAATACTGGTTTTCATGGACCACTTCTCTTCACCTTTCCTGTGTTAAGCAGAGTGAAAAGGAAACTGGCTTGCAATGCTTCCATTAGTAAGTGAATATTAAAAGTGATTTTGCAGAAAAGCAGTTTAAAAATTAAAGCGTCCTTGAATTATATTCTTTTAAGTTGTGTGTATACAGCTATGGAAAGATTGAGTGACCACTGAAATTCACTTTTTCTGCTTTTACAACTTATAGTGTTCTGTAAACTACTGATTAACATCTACTATAAACTACTGATGCAATTACAAAATCAATGCACATTGCAAAATAGAAATACATTTTTATTTTCATTTTTAGTTGATGGTTCACACTGCTGTGGTGACCCTTGATTAATAAAGGGACTAAGCCAAAAATGAATGAATGACAATGCATATGTTCTCACTTCAGAAGAGTTCAGAAATCAATTTTAATTGAATACCCCAGATTTTCACTTGCAATAAATTATATAATTTGTTATTCTAATCAACTTTCATTTTCTGTTGGAAAAAAAAAAAATCTAAATGACAATGACTAGTGTTTGAGGAAACCTCTGGCACTCGAGAACAGGTATTTCAGCCAATAACGAACAAACTATCTCCTAAAAATCATGTGAATTTTTAGTTTTTACTTGCATTCAGGTCAGGGCATTTAGCTGGCCACTCCATTACACTCCACTACATTCCAATGAATATGTTAGGGAAATATATTAAATAGTTTTAATCAAGAGAACAATACAATTATTGTTATTTTATTTTTGCAACACTTCATTAGAATGTAAATGTATTATTTTTCTTTTCCTGCAGATGTCACACTATTAATTTAATGAATATAGCTGCTTAATAAAATTAGTTTTTGTTTGGTTTTTGTTGAATGAGGCGACATTTTATATCTTCATTATATCTAGACTAGCAAAGCTATTTTAACATAATTTTGTGTGTTAATTTTATCACCTTGAACATCTCTTTTTGATTCTCTCTGCAGTTGGTTCATTTTCAGTGGGAGTGAGGCTGTGAACAGAGGCGGCACAGAGAGCGGCACCACTCGCCAAGATCCAACACAAAAGCCCTGCTGCTTTGTCCTGCTTGACTGCTAGCACAAGATAAAAAAGATTTTATACTTTTTTTTTTTTTTTGTGACTGCTGTGTTTCACTGACTAATCAGACATGCTTTTATTCACAACCAATCTAACAGCATTTAGCTTATATGCAATCAAAAAACAACAACAGGAAGGAAGCATGTGGTTGCATGCTGCTGCTTCATGCTCTGAAAAAAAATTGCTTTGCTCCCGAATGTCTGCCCACCACTCACATTTATTTAGGTTGACCTCTATTTGTGGTTAACCTATTATTTCTCAATTTAATACCCACACATTTTGTGGAGCAATGCATACTTTCCTCCAAATCTTGTTCTGTTATTTTTTCATTAGCTTTCACAATCATGCAACATGAGATACAATTGAGAATAAAATTGAATCCATTGTATAATCCATTGAAGTCAAAATCATTCGCCCTCCTGTAAATCTTTTTCTTTTTTTAAATATTTCCTATATGATGTTTAACTGCAAGCCTTTTTTTTTTTTTTTTTACAGTATTTTCTGTATTTTTACTTCTGCATATAGTATTATTTGTTTTATTTTGGCTAGAATAAAAGCTGTTATTTTTTAAAAACCATTTTAAAGTCAAAATTAGCAATATATATATATATATATATATATATATATATATATATATATATATATATATATATATATATATATTTTTTTTTTTTAATTTCTACAGAACAAACTAATATTATACGATAACTTGCCTAATTAACCTAGTTAATTGTCACTTTAAGCTGAATACTAGTATTTTGAAAAGCAAAGTCTAGTAAAATATCATTATTTATTAAAATTGAAAAATTATTTTCATTAAATAGAAATTTGTGGAAAATATAGAGGGCTAATAGTTCAACTGTATATACTTTTAACTTGGTCAACTAAGTATGTTACACTTTTCTTATATAAGGATTTCAATCTAAGTTGCTTACAAGAACACTTGATTTGGATTGGTTGATGAACATTAAGGTGTGCAGTTTTTTTAGTAGTTCCAGACAAGTTAATTTCACTACACTCAATGATTTCACCTGTCCTTACTAAGTAACAAAACTCTCTTACCAAGTAAAACCTATTTCACATTTTTGCCACTAAACAACATTGCATAGGGTAATAATGTAATTTATTTAATATATATATATATATATATATATATATATATATATATATATATATATATATATATATATATATATATATATATATACATACACACACACACACACACACACACACACACACACACACACACGCAGTTAAAGTCAGAATTATTGGCACCTGTTACATTTTCCCCCAAATTATATTCAAGAGAGCAGGGAAAATTTTGCAGTATGTCTGTAAATCTTTTTACTTCTAGAGAAAGTATTAATAATATTAATAATATTAATAAGAGCAGTGTTTAATTTTTTAAACACCATTTTAAGGTCAAAATTATTAGCACCTTTAAGCTATATTGTTTTCGATAGTCTACAGAACAAACCATTGTTATACAATAACTTGCATTTTTACCCTAACCTGCCTAGTTAGACTAATTAAAAAGGCTATTTGCTTCAGGAATACATTTTACAGCTTTTTTTTAAATAAATGATTTAATAAATAATTACTTCAAAAGCTTGTGCCAGTCTTTTAGCTTGTATGACCCATTTCCGAATTCACTTACATTAATTTATTTGTTTGTTTGTTTATTTGTTTTATTTATTTGTTTATTTATTTATTTATTTATTTATTTATTTGTTTGTTTGTTTGTTTGTTTGTTTGTTTGTTTGTTTGTTTGTTTATGTATTTTTTTATTCATAAGTTGTGGTCAAAGATGGTTGGGGTAGATTGTTCCCAATTGTTCTGGTTTAATGTTGCTTGTCTTCATTTGCTCTCACCAATAAGTGTTATTTTATTTTAGTCAGCGTGGCTCATGAACTGCATATCAAAATAACAACAGGCCACATTATTTATTGGAAAAAAACACGCTTATCACATCTCTACTGTGATTATAACACAAAAACAGAATGTAAGTCATATGACAGTCATTGTCTCCTTCATGTTAATGCAATCAGCTAGGAACAAAAGCGGCAAAACGCGAGCTCACATTGACATCTGTTATCTGAGATGAATATGCATGCACACACACTCACTCAGCGGTTTCATGGAGCGGCACAGGACACACACACACACACATGCCTGTGGCTACTCTGTGATCAAAGAACTCGGCACTTTCTTTAATCACTTCTACATGTATAAGATATTCCGGAAGGATCCCGCTTAGCTTGCGACAGGCTGTGGCGAACGCTTTGCATGTCTGACCCGACTGATCGATAAGTTATTAAAGAACAACCTCTTGGAGGCTCGTCAATTAATTCAGGGCTGTCAGGCTGCGGTCATCCCAGTTGTGCGATTTTCTCCCAGAATCCTCCTGCGGTACCGGACGACCTTACACTCGCTCATCACACACACGCACACACACGCACACACACGCACACAAACAGATGCATTAACCTGAAGAAACTAGGAGATTTAATGGGATTTTAACCGTCTAATTTTGTATTAATCAAATCGAGCTGTCCAGTCAGCATCAAAACACTTTTCGTACACAAGCACATGCAAATGCAATATTAATGTTCATTTAGATGTCTCAATTTGAGTGGGTGTGTTGGGTAATTAGAGGATGGAGATTAAAGGGGATATATCATAAAAATCTGACTTTTTTTCCGTGAGGGAGTGCTGTAATCAAGTTTCATGTGCATCTATCAGCCCAGAAAAGATCAAAAAGGATAAATCGGTAACTTTGTCTAATGCCGAGTTCAGACTGCAGGATTTTTATCAGGTGTTTTTACACTGCATGACTATCTGGGGTAGCATTCCGTCGCTGCTGTGTTCACACTGTAGAATGGATCGGCAACAGGGGGTTTCACACTGCCTGACTTTAGGAAGAATCGCAGATTACTTTGTCTCTGTCCCCAAACTACATCTCTCACAACCAAGCACATGTGAGAATTGACATACACAATGCAAGGTCACGTAGTTTATCTTTTGTTATTAACTACATAAAAAGAAAAGTTTTTTAGTGGGGTAGAAATAAAGTAAAATGTACATAGTGGAGTAAAATGTACAACCTTTAGTGCGGTAAAATGTGCATATTTTGCTTACCTGGCCTTTCAAGAGTTCACACTTAGCTGATGATTAATTATAAGCTTGTTTGGCATGCTGTCCCGGGAGAGAGCCCTGAGCTCATGAGATCCTCGAGCCCAGGACTCCCTCCCGTTGCAAAGCGGGAGGGGAGTTTGAGCTCAGGTAGATCTCGGGAACTCCCCTGCTGTAGCAAGTGAATGCTCTTGAAACTAATTACTAACTAGGAGCGTGTCTATGTTGACGATTTGGCTTGTTCAATTGGCTTAATTGCATGTTTTTGGGTGGTGGGAGGAAACCGGGGAACCCGGGGGAAACCCACGTGAGCACGGGGAGAAGTGCAAAACTCCGCACAGAAATGTCTGCTAGTTTTGGTAGAGCCAGGAACCAGAGACATTCTTGCTGTGAGGCGACAGTGCTAGGCACTGGGCCACCGTGTCACCCGTCTAAGAAGGAGGCGTAGGGGAGGAAGGGGGGACTCTTCAAAACGAAGATAGCAATGGAATAAACCCCAGGGTATTTATAGTAGTTTAGGAGTCATCTGATTGGATAGTAGTGAATTGGATAATGCGGGTCAGCTGCTAGCAATCATAAGCACGTGATCCTCTCGAAATTTGTTTATACATAAACTTCACTTCAAGAGTTCACACTTAGCTGATGATTAATTATAAGCTTGTTTGGCATGCTGTCCCGGGAGAGAGCCCTGAGCTCATGAGATCCTCGAGCCCAGGACTCCCTCCCGTTGCAAAGCGGGAGGGGAGTTTGAGCTCAGGTAGATCTCGGGAACTCCCCAAAAATGCCTTTGAATAGCTCGGGACAGCAGCCGCGTATTGAAGAGCCCCCCAAAAAGCAGGTGTAACAAGCCATATCCGGCTGCTGGATATAGCGTTGATAGCTTAGGAAGAGAAGCTTCTAAGGGAGCAGAGCAAAGTAGGCTGCTAGAGCTTAGGCGGGGTGGGGGCAGGGCTGGATAGACTCCGCGGGAGTCAAGGCTCAAATATATACACCCCTGCGGGGGTGGGAGCTGGGGTTAGTTTGCTCAAGCAAGAGTCGGGAAGATTTGGGCGGTGGAGACTCTTGCATGAGAGGGTGGGAGGTGGCCAGGGCCTGAACTCCTGCGGGAGTTGAAGCTCGTTTTAGTCGCCCCTGCGGGGGCTAGAGCTGAGGATTGAGGGCCTATGCGTAAGGAAGAACATAGCGAAAGAGTGACGCTGAAAGAAAGACAGTTAGCGGAGGACTCAACGCTGGAAAAGAATTGAGGAAATAGGAGGGTAAGGAGATAAGGGGGAAGATCAGAGAAGGGTAAAAGTAGCGGAAGCACTCACGCTGTAAGGAAGAAAGAAGGGGCAAATAATTGCCAGGCGGAGAATCTCAACGCCAGAAAGAAGAAAAGGAGAATATAAAAGTATATATGCATATATAAATATATATGAATATATATGGTTATTACATGGTAAGGGCCGGGCGTGGGTGGTGATTGACTCTTGCGAGAGTCGAAGCTCGGAGCGACCCCTGCGGGGGTCAGAGCTGCTGTGGGCATTTCCCCTGCTGAAGTCTGGGAAAGGGAGGGGGCGGTGGAGACTGCAGCAGGGGGTGGCCGGGGCGGGACTCTTGCGAGAGTCGAAGCTCGTTTTAGTCACTCCTGCGGGAGTTAGAGCTGAGGATTGATGGCCTATGAGAAAGGAAGAAAAGAGAGGGCGGAGGAACTCGACGCCAAAGGAAGAAAAGGAGAGAGGGGATAACCTGCGTGCGTGAGCATGCACGTGCGTCTATTCCTGTTTCGGCATGTGCATGCACACGCATCGGTACAGGTATACATCGGATGTATGCGTATAACATGCGCATACATACCATTTCTAATGGCCTGGGTGGGGCGCAAATGGTGACTCTTGCGAGAGTCGAAGCTCAGCGCGACCCCTGCGGGGGTCAGAGCTATGGGGGGGGGGGCAGTAAGAGTCGGGAAGAGGGAGGGGGTAGTGCAGGCTCTTACTGGGGGTGGTAGTGAAGGGGTGGCCGGGGATGGGCTAGGGGTGACTCGCGAGAGTCGAATTCGGATTGAACCCCTGCGGGGGTCAGAGCATGGTGAGGGAAGGAGCATAGTAGGTTTGAAAGGAAAGTTAAGAGCATACATGCAACCTGCACAACATGTAGTGCCCCTATGTTCACATACTCATTGTTTGCAGGCACATATGCATACTTAGACGTACACCTGTACCCATGCATATCTGCGTGCAACATGCATGTGTATGTGTGCAAACGCACGCTGTCTTTGCGCGAGCAATCACACACATTCCATGCGCACCCATACGCAAGCACACACACACACGTACTCCAGCCTACTTAGGGTCGAGCTCGTACCCCTAGTTGGAGTTTGGAATTTAGCTGATTAGGGCTAGCTGGGCTGTCTTGAGGTGGGATCGGCTGAGGCGAATGTAAGCTTTGAAGGCATCGGAGGACCAGCGGCCTAGGGTCTGGATTGGTGTGGGGATAGACCTTTGTGAGCTGCTGTGGTGGCTGCGCCAATTCTAAATGAATGGCTGGAATACAATTCGGGGGAAAAGCCCGAAAGGCGAAGGACTTCTTTCAGATGTTTTTGAAACCAAAAACGGGTTACTGGACGGTTAGCGTCATCAGTAAAAAGTGGGGCATGTGGGTCAGACTCTTTTGCTCTCCTTGAATGGAGAAAGCTAGGAGAGTTTGGAATGGCTGAGTGGGGAAAATATGTTAAAAATGTAAATAAAATGCCCTTTGCTTATCTGATCTGTTTTGCTTTGCTTAATGAAAAAGGCGAGTGTTTCAGCATTCAGCAGTGTTAGATCAGATATAGTGGGGTGTATTGCGGGATTGAAATTGGATGTGATAGCCATTTCTGAATATGACTCAAGGGTCCTTGGTGCGACAGCGTAAAGGATCAGAGATATGGAAGTTTTATGGCAATATCATTGTTAATAGAGTGGAACAGGTGTTGGATGCTGGTCTGCTTCCGGTACCAAGAGCCGAAATTTCTGGAAAAGAAAGTGAGAGAGAGAATCAGCAATTTGATTTTTGCAAACTGGAACATGTCTAGCAGTCATAATGAATTGCTTTTGGCTGCCGTCCAAACGAGGCGTCTTAGTAAGGGCATAATTGGAAGTGCGTGCGAGCGTCCTTTATTAATGCAATAAACGGTGGCTTCGTTGTCGCAATGAACGAGAATGCTAGAGGCGGACCATTCATCTACCCATAAAAACCGCTGCTGCGACTATGGGGTATAGTTCGAAAGCGCAGATGATTGCTGATTTCTGGGTAGACTGAGTATCTGCGGGCCACGTTGAAGTAAACCAGTGACCTTGGTAAAAGCCGCCGAACCCGACTGAGGGGGCAGAGTAAGTGAATAAATTAATAACCACCGGGGAAGAAATTAGGTCGCTATAGAAAAAGGAACAGCCGTTCCATTGCTTAAGGAAGGAGATCCATAAGCTGAGTTCATTGCGACTGGGTTTAGAAAGATATATGGTATCTTCTAAACCGGGGACCGAGGTGGAGAGCTGAAGGAGGTGAGTAATAAACGGGCGGCCTTGGGGAATTATGCGCATCGCGAAATTGAAATGCGCGAGAATAGATAGCAGTTCGCGTTTGGTGCATGATGGTTTCTCGAGGAAAATTTGAGATAAAGAGATTATACGGTCAATCTTTTCTTTGGGAAGGGATGCTTGAAATTTATTCAAATCTAAGTTGATGCCCAGAAATTCTATGGAAGTGCTGGGACCGGCTGTTTCTCCTCTGCGAGGGGGATGCCTAGATTTTCGAAAACCTTTGGGTGATCGATAGGTGTTCAGCTGGGGGTGAGAAGGTAGGGAAATAAGGAGAAAATCATTGAGGAGATGGATGATATGCGGGATTTCGTAGTTATTAGATAAAATCCAGCATAATGCTTCTAAGAGCATATCGAAAATTTTAGGACTACTTTTGCAGCCGAAAGTTTATCGGACTGCAAAGTAAAATTGTGAGCGCCAATGAATGCCAAAAAGGTGCCAGAAGTCTGGGTGAATTGGCATGATTTTAAAGGCGGATGAAATGTCTATTTTTGCAAGCCAAGCATTGCGGCCGGCTAAACTGATGAGCGAAATTGCTTGGTCTATATCATGATAATTCAGCGAGTATTCGTCTGATGGAATGGTGCTGTTAATGCTAGGAATATAGAATTGTGAGGAGCGGAGACCAATAATCAAGGGTTTTTGCTAGAGAATTCTCAAGTCGCAATGTCAATAGGACTAATACACGAACGCTGAACAGTGGGGCAAGAATAGTACTATCAAGAGTTTATTATCGATTCTTTTTGATTAACGAATTCACTGTTGCAGGTTCGGTAGTCGCAGATTGTAGATTGGAGCAGAATAAGGTTAAGGAAGGGAGAGCTGGAACGCCCGGGTTAGATCCTTGGGTTAGATCTGAAATCAGAAATCAGAAGTTAGTATCAGGGTGACAATGCAATTCAAGCAATTTGAGAAATATGGCATCGTGGATGTGAGCTATGTGAGTGGAAATGCGTCCTTTATGTAGAGTGTGATTGTATTTGAAGAGCATATAAAATGTAATGGGTTGGATGAGGGTCAGGTTCTGCAGCCAAATGTCATGGTCTTTTTGTTAATGCATGGTCTGATAGCTTGATGTCGCTACGTGCAAGGATGGTAGAGGTGAGCATTCATCCCCCCACAGAATGGCAACTGGATGGAGAGCTGAGGATAAGGGGTATGGTTTGTCTGGTGGTCCTGGAAGTGTATATTGAAGTTCCGTTGTCAGAAATGTCCTCCTATTCATAGCAGCCAATCAGGAAGTTGTTTGTTGCTGTTTCACATCCAACTGACTTGCCATTATAAGCTTACGTAAGACACTAGTGTATGAATAAATGAGTCACTGGTCTAGTGTAATTGGACCCCAGTGCTCTGTGTATAATTTTTTTTTTTTTTTTTTTTTTTTTTTTTTAATTGCTAACATCAAACTCTGAACTCTATAAGACTTCAAGGGCGATGTCACCATTTAGTAAAACTGTGAATGGAATGTTAGTAATTGGCTTTACTTTAATCCATGAATAACATTTGTTGGTATCTTAACTTCATTCACAAGCTTGTCTGGTCCAAATTCATTCATAAGACTTGCAACAGAGTCAAGAGAGAGGGCAGGACCTTCTCCAGAGAGCTTATTGGGTGGTGAAGCTTCTCCTTACAGCTATTGGCTTGAAGGAGAGCCAGTCAAGCGTGCCAAAGGTGAAAAAGCCCGGCGGCCATTTTGTTGATCAAGTTCACCATTGTTTATGGCTTGAGCTGTTGCTTGCTGAACATTCCGGCAAACAAGCTGTTAGATGTTATGGATCAGTGGACGGGCAAGAGGCGAGTATCTTTAGTTAAAATCATTGTTTACACTAGTCTTGTTATTCAAAAGATTTATAAATGTTTTAGTCTAAATGTTTGGTAAAGTTATTTTGCAAAGCTTCCCTTCATGTGCATAGCATGTGTACCGCTAGGAAAAAGGTAATGGTTCAGTTTCATTGCAATGGCTTTGGAGTTTTTGGCTGTCATTTGCTGGAGAATAGGGTTGAAGACACAGCGGATGCGTTGAAGTGGAAGGTTTGATGTTTGTTGAAGTCGTTGATGCAATTGTTGGAGTTGTTTTGAAGTAGTAGTTGTTGTTGCTGCAGTTGTTGTTGCTGCAGTTGTTGTTGCTGCAGTTGTTGTTGCTGCAGTTGTTGTTGCTGCAGTTGTTGTTGCTGCTGTAGATTGTAGCTTGTAAATTATAGCTAGTAGCTTGTAGATTATAGCTGGTAATTTGTAGATGGTAGCTGGTAGATTGTAGCTGGTAGGTGATAGCTGGTAGGTGATAGCTTGTAGATGCTTTGGTTGTCCATGCTGGTTTAGAGTAGGTTTTTCAACGGAGCTAGCTACGGTGAAGCTGCCTCTTCAAAACGAAGATAGCAATGGAATAAACCCCAGGGTATTTATAGTAGTTTAGGAGTCATCTGATTGGATAGTAGTGAATTGGATAATGCGGGTCAGCTGCTAGCAATCATAAGCACGTGATCCTCTCGAAATTTGTTTATACATAAACTTCACTTAAAGGGAATTAGCAATTTTTCCTCAACTTTTGTTGTGATATTGCTCAGATGACTTTGGTGCTCCTGCAAAATTTCCACTACTTTTCCCTCTATTTCTTGGGTCCAAATAGACGGAGAAGAAGCGATTTTAACTTCTCAGTCAAAACCTACTTCTCTTTGGCCTATTGAAATAATTTAGTTTTTTTTTTTCTTCTTTCCTATCTTTTAGACTCAGTGACTATTGTACTGTGAAGTGGACACTGACAAAGGGAGTGAGGATTCTTTTGCAAGTTTTATTAAACAGAATAATCAGGCAAGCAATGGCCAATACAGGAACAAACTGAAGTGCATGGGTAATCCAGAATCGTAGTCTAAATAACAGGCGATAGGTCAGAAGGCAGGAAGCAAACAACATAAACAAACAAAACAAAGCAAGGTCTAAACATGGAAGGCAAGGCAAGGAAAAACAACGTCGCAATGTTCACAATCAGTTTACAAGACTCATCCCTGAGTGTCTCAAAATGATATTTATATTTGTGTGTGTGCGTGCGTGCGTGCGTGCGTGCGTGCGTGCGTGCGTGCGTGCGTGCGTGCGTGCGTGCGTGCGTGCGTGCGTGTGTGTGTGTGTGCAAACAATCTATGAGCATCACATCACTTTTGTCAGAAGAGTGTGCAGGCCCTCTTGAAAGCAACAGCTCAATTGCATTTAAAGCTACACACAAAAAAATGCTGTTTTTTTCCACACTAAAATAGGGGCAAATTTGGCGAGCTGTATTAAATGATCTGTGGGGTATGTCAAGCTGACACTTCATAGACACAATGTAAGGACACCTAATTGATATCTTATAAAACAGGAACATAATGTGTCCTCTTTAAGGAAGCTATTTTGTTTGCTTAGTAGAAGGATGTTTAGTTTGTTACATCAATGTTAAGTGTGTGTGTTCTCTGACAGGAGCTAGGAAGGATAACATCAGAAACATTCCAGGCTGACTTAACGCCTGCCACTTTCATCCAACCTGCAGTAACAAGATCAGCTTCTGCAGCCTCGACTTCACCTTTCCAGACTTTCCAGTCATTTCACTGCACCCAGGAGAAAACATACAGTACAGTACTGTGATTCACACTTTATTTTATTTTTTGCTTCTCATTTAGCCAAATCTATTCCCAGCAATGTTATAAATAATAAAAATAAGATCTCTAGGGGGTAAAAAAGAGAATGCAGGATGGTAAGATAAGTGTGTAAATGGTAATTCGAAAGGACTTGCTTCTTGTGTCATGAAAATGTGTACAGTATATATATATATATATATATATATACACTTTAAAAAATACACTGTAAAAATATATATGTTAATTAACCAGGTTAGCAGTCTTAACATTTTTTAAAAATTGCTAATAATGTGAAATGTGATTTTTAACAGCAGAATCATCATGTTAAAATGATTTTAGAAGTATTATATGACATTAATAATGCTTCCAGAAAATGTACTTTAAAGACCTATTTTCCATTTAAACACAGTTCACACTAAAAACTAATTATTCCTTACATTTAGCTGGACCCAATACACATCTCCTCATCCACCACTAGTGAGCAGCATCCACCTGGATGACACGACGGCATCCATATTGAACCAGAACACACACCATCTGATGAGGAGACTTGGGCAGAATGCCGGGGTTAAACGGCTACTCTATTTTGAAGGACATCCTGGGACTTTTAACGACCACAGAGAGTAGGAACCTCGGTTTAACGTGAAAGATGTTCATGTGAAAGACAGTGCTCACAGAGCAGTATAGAGTTCCCACCAATATACTGGGCCGTTAGGACCCACACAGACTGCAGAAGTGCACCCTCCTGGTCTCACTAACTAAGCTGCCAGCTATAAATCTAACAACAACTGTATTTGCTAAACGTTTTTTTTCTTTTTTGTCATTTGCTGCTTTAAATGTAATAGATTTCAATGTAATATAATGTGTATTTTATGTAGTGCATTTACCATGTATGGCCATACACCCAAAGCGCTTATCAATCATAAAATAGGGGTCTTTCCACATAACCATCATTGTGCAGCATCCACATGGATGATGTGACAGCAGCCACGGGACAATGACGCCAGTGTGCTCACCCAGCCTGATCTCACGAGAAAACGTAAATATTTTACGTTTTGGCAGTTTAGTGGCTAATTCGTACGAATTCATATGAGTTCAGTCGTAAGAAAATGTATGATTTTAAAAAGGAGGCGTGGCACCTAACCCCACCCCTAAACCCAACCGTCATTGGGGGATACGCAAATCGTACTAAAATGTAGATATTAGATCGTACGAATTTGTACGAATTAGCCACTAAATGAAAAAGTTACGAATTGCCGTGAGATTGTGTTGGCTAACCACACACACCAGCTATTGATGTAGTGATAGTGAAACAGCCAATTCGGTGTAAGTGGATGATTGAGAGGACATGATCGGTAAGAGCCGATAGACTGAATTTGGCCAAGACACCAGGGATACACCCTACTCTTTACAAGAAGTGCCATGAGATTTTTAACGACCACAGAGAGTGAGGACCATGGTTTAACGTCTAATCTGAAAGACGGCACTCACTGACAGTATAGTGTTCCCTTTACTATAATGGGGCATTAGGACACAGACAGCAGGAGGCAAGGCAGTGGCACAGTAGGTAGCGCTGTCGCCTCACAGCAAGTAGGTCGCTGGTTCGAACCTCGGCTCAGTTGGCATTTCTGTGTGGAGTTTGCATGTTCTCCCTTCCTTCACGTGGGTTTCCTCCGGGTGCTCTGGTTTTCCCCACTGTCTAAAGACATAGACATGCGGTACAGGTGAATTGGGTAGGCTAAATTGTCCGTAGTGTATGAGTGTGTGTGAATGTGTGTGTGGATGTTTCCCAGAGATGGGTTGCCACTGGAAGGGCATCCGCTGCATTAAAACTTGCTGTATAAGTTGGCGGTTCATTCTGCTGTGGTGACCCCGGATTAATAAAGGGACTAAGCCGACAAGAAAATGAATAAATGACAGACAGCAAGTGGAGCGCCCCCTACTGGCTTCACTAACGCCACTTCCAACAACAACCTAGTGTTCCCTTGTGGTCTCCCATCCAGGTACTGACCTGGTTGGCTTCAGTGAGTAAACAGTCTTGGGCTGCAGGGTGATATGACTATGAAATCCGGATGACAATGGTCTCAAAATGTTTTTATTATTTATCAGCTGAAAAAAAGTTATTTCAACAATTTTTTTTAAAACTCTGCTGTTATTGTCGATTCTATTTTTATGTAAAGAAATAGATTTTTAGCTCATTATATATTATAGTTGACGGACCTCTGGCTCTTTTCTTTTGCACATGATTCTTGTTTACCACACTGTATTAACTGTAGATTCAATCCTTTAGCAAGCACTTTTATGATCAAATGAGACGTGTGCAAACACTATAACATTGTAAATGTTTGATCAATTCATAATGAAAACTTGTCCTCTATTAGCAGCATCTCACAAGCTTGAACATTAGTTTGTGCATGGACGACCTCGGAAATTAGCAATTGGTGTTCAGATTCTTTTTCTACTTCAAGTCTCCCCATGTTCCTCGGGCACTTTGAGGATCAGACCTGATAGTAGGAGCCCTAGAACAGTGTAGAGCAATCTATCTGAGTCCCGAAATAACAGCTCTGACCGCTGACCCGTTCAAACTGATCAAAAGTCCATGATGTCTCCACCACAAGTGCCATCACTCCACAGCTACAATAAGACAGGAGGAGAGAAGCTCTCAGTAAGAGGACAATCCCTCATAATCTTTAGATCTCCTTTATTGAGCGTAGAGCCAAGTTTCCACCGTCATGCGTGCTTGACACAGTGTAGTGATTTCTCACTGGATATTTGCCACAATTGCAGCAGCCACATCTGACAGAGATGGAGAGAATATTGTTTAAGGGTGAGAGGGATAGATTTATCGTCCGGCCCGCCATCAGAGCAAAGAGAGATGTGATAGATGGACTAATACTCTTTCTGTCCTCTCTGCTCTTGAGTTGAGGCGTCAGATTCGAATTTGATTCGGTTCCTCGCTGCTGCCAGAGTATTTAAACATCTGAATCAGTGGTGTAGTGTGGCGCTTGGTAAGGTGGGAATATTTTTAAAATTATGCCTCTAATGTTTAATTAAGGCGAGGCAGTGGCGCAGTAGGTAGTGCTGTCACCTCACAGCAAGAAGGTCGCTGGTTCGAACCTCGGCTCAGTTGGCGTTTCTGTGTGGAGTTTGCATGTTCTCCCTGCCTTTGCGTGGGTTTCCTCCGGGTGATCCGGTTTCCCCTACAGTCCAAAGACATGTATGTGATTTGGGTAGGTTAAATTGTCCGTAGTGTATGAGTGTGTGTGTGAATGTGTGTGTGGATGTTTCCCAGAGATGGGTTACGGTTGGAAGGGAAGTTGTCGGTTCATTCCACTGTGGCGACCCTGGATTAATAAAGGGACTAAGGCGACAAGAAAATAAATGAATGAATGAATGTTTAATTAATTTATTTATTCTAAGCAAGGGATAAATGCCTACTGTTATAACATGACCTGATGTAAGATTGTCTTGAGTATTACATTAACCTCAAAATTTGCCAGAATTATAGGTACATTGTCATTTAATGGGAATGTTCATCCAAAACCGTCTGGCTATTGTTCTATCTACTGTTCTATCTTTCTATCTATCATTTTATCTATCGTTCTGTCATTCTATAATTCTATATCATTCCATCTATCTTCTTATCATTCTATCTATCATTCTATCTATTGTTCCATCTAAAATACAATATTTTGAAGAATGACATTGACTTCTGTAGTAGGAAAAACAAATTTTATGAAAATCAATGGTTACTGGTTTCCACCATTCTTCAAAATATCTTCTCTAGTGTTCATCTGAGGAAAGAAACTCTAGATTTGTGACAAGAGATGATGACAGAATTTTAATTTTTTTAAATAATATTGAATTAAATAATATAGAAGTCACCTAGTTGCAAGTTCTGCAATTAGTTCTGGCCCACAAGCCATAGGAAGTAAATAACTAATAATTATGACACAATAAAATTGGATAACTATCCTGTCACCTAGAGAAAGATGTAGTCATTTAAATATTTTCTTTTTGTACACTACCTCCTGCAGCAGTTTATTGGTAACCAGCAGTATAGATATAATCAAAAAAGCAGCAAAATTACTAAAGTTAAAAACCAACAAAGCGTGTAACGTTTCGAGCACAGCGGCTCTTCATCAGATGGTATTCAACACAGCATGTTGCTCTTTTTATACAATTACTAATCTCCCACATTTCACAACACAAAAACATTAGTAAATTACACAACTTGCATATTCAAAATGAAAATACAAAAACAAATCTTAATTTTATATCCCAAAGAAAAAAACATAACAGAATATAACATAAAAAGCAAAACATTATAGCCAAAAAGACCACCCAAACAACTGATTAAACATCAAGGAAAAAGACGAATATCAAACTTCTCATATAAACTTCTTGGAGAGGTTTAGACCTATCTAGAGTGATCCAAAAGGCTTTACGTTATAACAGCAATTTATTATGATCTTTATATATATATATATATATATATATATATATATATATATATATATATATATATATATATATATATATATATATATATATATATAAAATGACAGCAACATAAATAAAAATTATAGACAGAGTGCATTTCAGGACTTGGGCCCTATGACTGGAATTGCTTAGGGCCCTAAAATCACTAAATCTGCCACTGAGTTTCATGATGGCAAATAGCACATCGATGTTCATTCATTCATTTTCTTGTCGGCTTAGTCCCTTTATTAATGCGGGAGTCGCCACAGCGTAATGAACCGCCAACTTATCCAGCAAGTTTTTACGCAGCGGATGCTCAGAAACACCAACTGAGCCGAGGTTCGAACCAGTGACTACCTACTGCGCCACTGCCTCGCCCCACATCGATGTTTAGAAATACACATTTTTTAAAGGCCTATTTGTCTAGCTAACGTGACATAAACCACACAGGCATTGCAACATCCCGTTAGCTGTCTTGCATGAACCAACAGCATAGACCATTATTTTAGAGATGTATATATCGAATATTTATTTAGCAAATATTGCCAGTCCTACACAGGCCTAATAGATGAATATAAAAAAAAAATATATATATATATATATATATATGCATTCCATTTCAGATAGAGATTAGCTCTTTTTTTTAAAAAACATGAAAATAATCAAAGATAAAACAAAATAGCTTGATACAAACTATCTATTTGCTAAATGACATAAATAATGCATCTGAATTCAGGGTTTCTAAATAAGCAGAGAGTGTACTGTACACTGAATACCTGCATATACCAACCATTACACCAATGAACTTTTGGAATTGTATGCATTTTTGAGGATTCTAAAATCAGACCTTTAGTGCTAATTCTTCCATTTAGGCAAATAAGCAGATCAGAGTTACTGTAGAGACAGGGGGAAGAGGAGCAAATAAGAGATCAAATGAGAGGCGAGAACTTTCCAATAAATTGATGCGAATGGGACCGGCACCAGTCCGACACAGAGGGAGCATTGATTGGTCTGTGATGTTCTGATGAGACAGTTAGTGTCTCTTCTGTGCCAAGATCTGGTTCTTTAAAGACCTCCTCTTATAGATTGTTAGCACCAGTATCTACTAAAGAAGTAATAATATACCTGCCTGACATAGTCTATTACTTAACCTAGCCTGTTAATGAACACGATGAGATAACTAATGCAGTTCTGCAGCTGTTCTGTTCCTGTAATTCCTTTATATTCTATTCACATTTTTTGATTTAACAAAAAGTAATGAAGCAGCTTGGTAATGGTATATTTCTCAAATCATCGCTGACACATTTAAAGTTTGTGGATTTATGCCTTATGTTCATATTCATCTCCTTAAAGGGATAGTTTAGGAAAAACTGAAAATGACTTAGAGTCAAGTGGTGAAACCAATGCTAAATGCAAAAGATTTATTTTGAAGAAAATGGTAGCCATTTTTTTTTTTTTCTACTAGAAGGCGAATTTTGGAACAAACAGTGAGTAGATTTTGATACACTTTTGTTTTTTGGGTGAACTGCCCCTTTTATTTTCATACTTAAAACGAATTGAAACTACGGGAATGGCAAATTGCTTGGATAATGAAGATTCTTTATTATGTAAGCAGTGTTTTGTTTATGAACGTGAGAAGAGATTCAATGGTTTCTATAACACCTCCATTAACCTGCTGTTCAAAGGTCTGTGTTCCTGTTTTGCTGGGCCAATTGGGGTTGTAGTGTGATAATTATTCTGCCTTGATCCAATGCCAATATTCTCCAGATTTTTCTCTTCATTTACCCACACAAGTGCTGTTGTGATATGAAAGACACATGTTTTATTTAGCAGACACTGACTTTAAAATATCATATTTTGAACAGAATTGATCAATGAGTTTATTACTAGGTAATACCTTTACAGTGCATCCAGAAACAATGTGAAAAAAACGATTTTTTTAAATTGTTACAAATTTGTTAAAAATAAAAAACCCAGAAAAATCACATGTACATAGATATTGACAGCCTTTGCTGCAAAGCTCTAAATTGAGCTCAGGTACATTCTGTTTCTACTTATCATTCTTGAAACGCTTCAGCAGCTTAATTGGAGTTCACCTGTGGTAAATTCAGTCGATTGGACATGGTTTGAAAAGGCCTGTCTTTATAAGGTCCCAGGGTTGACAGAGCACAAACCAAGCATAAAGACGAAGGAATTGTCTGTAGACCTCTGAGACAGGATTGTCTTGAGGCACAAGGCTGGGAAAGATTACAGGAAAATTTCTGCTTCTCTGAAAGATGAGCACTGTAGTCTACATAATCCATAAGTGGAAGATGTTTGAAACCACCAGGACTCGTCCTAGAGCTGGCCGGCCATCTAAGCTGTGTGATCAGGGGAGAAGGGTCTGAGTCAGGGAGGTTATCAATAACCCGACGGTCACTCTGTCTGAGCTCCAGTGTTCTTCTGTGGAGAGAGGAGAACCTTACAGAAGGACAACCATCTGTGCAGCAATCCACCAATCAGGCCTGTATGATAGAGTTGCTAGACGGAATCCACTTCCCGCCTGGAATTTGTCAAAAGGCATCTGAAGGACTCTCAGACCATAAGAAACAAAATTCTCTGGTCTAATGAGACTAAAATTAAGCTCTTTGGAGTGAATGCCAGGCATTACATTTGGATAAAACCAGGCACCGCTCATCACCAAGCTAATACCATCCCTACAGTGGTATAGTGGTAGCAGCATCATGCTGTGGGGATGTTTTTTCAGCAGCAGAAATTGAAACACTAATCGATAAGGATAAAGGGAAAGATGAATGCAGCATGTACAGAGACATCCTAAATGAAAACCTGCTTCAATGCACATAGAAAATATCAATGGAGTGGCTTCACAACAACTCAGTGAATGTCTTTGAGTTGCCCAGCTAGAGCCCAGACCTAAATCCAGTTGAACATCTCTGCAGAGATCTGAAAATGGCTGTACTGCAAAGAGGTATGGGCAAAAATTCCCAAAGACGGGTGTGCCAAGCTTGTGGCATCAAAAAGATTTGAGGCTGTAATTGCTGCCAAAGGTGCATCAACAAAGTATTGAGCAAAGGCTGTGAATACTTATGTACATGTGATTTTTCAGATTTTTATTTTTAATAAATTTGCAGCAAAAAAAAACAAAAAAAAAACATTGTCATTATGTGGGTTTGTACGTAGAATTTTGAGGAAATAAATACATTTAATCCATGTTGGAATAAGGCTGTAACATTAAAAAAATGTGTATAAAAGTGAAGCGATATGAATACTTTCCGCATGCACTGTATATTGAAACTGCCTAAAGGGTACCACTGAACTAGCCACTGTTTAATTTTGCAACAGGGATCCTCAAGATCAAACCCATCAAGACCAAACTAAACAACACCCTGCAATAAATTATTTCACTTAGAATTTAAAAAGAGCTTTTAGTTTGCATTTGACAGAGAGAGAGAGAGAGAGAGCTGCTAGTGTCTTACACAAGCGTTTTGATAAGACTTATTGCCAGTACATGTAGCAGCCTTGTTCCCCACAACAACATTGCACACCTCAGTGGCTGCACAGGGCAGATTGTGTAAATCTGTTGCGAGATGGCATTATTAACTCTATTTTCTTTCCTGCTGTCCACACATTGTCACCCGTTCAACCTTATTTCAGCCTAAGTGCCTCTTAATCATTCCATTCCTGGGTTGATAGATATCCCCCTCTCCTTGTTCAGCCCCCTCTTTCTCCATTTCGACTGTGAATCCGCTGTGGATGTAACTTTCTGATTATATGCAGAGCGCCTTTGTCCAATCAGTGCTTCTGAGAGCCTCTCACTAAAAAATCCCAGAGGAGAAGAACCTATCTTGAATACATGCATACTGGATGGCTGCAGAGCTGCCCACTGCATGAGTAACAGAGGCTGGCTATTAGAAGCTGTGTGAGGAAACCTTGCTACTCTGGCCTGAAGAGACACTCTTGTGACTCATACTGTGGGCTGTGGTCTTTGGCGTGCTTTTTAGAGCACCTCCACCCCCCTGTTGAAGACACCAGTTCAAATTGCACTCAGCAACACGATTAGAGCCAGAGAGGTTACGCCTATGACCTGGATTGAATTGAGGTTTATAGGGGTAAGTGTAACTGATGCCAGCTAGCAAGAGTTGTGTAAGTAAACCTTACTCCCCTGGTCTCAAGGCGCACTAGCGACTGGCACTAGGGGCTACCGACTTCAGTGTCATTTCTAGTGCACCCATTTGTCACTGGCTCAAATCCTATTCAGACCAGAATGAGTGGAACCAGAATAATTATGTTGGTGCCATGAATGGAATGGGATTGATGTTTAGGAGTGTAGCAAAGTTCAAACGTCACAGTTGAAGAGTTGAAGTTCAATTTAGTTCCATCAGTGTGGTTTAAATTTTACTGCTGAACGTCCAAACACTGAAGAGCAATACATCGATGCGCAGCTCCACAAGTCCCAAACCATGCAAGAAAGTGACTACTGTGGCAAGAAACAAAACTTCATCACTTGACGAAAGTGAAAGAAAAAAAACCTGAATAGAAACCAGGCTCAGTTGGGCACGACCATGTCTCCTCTGGCAAAACTTTCTGTTTAGAGTTTTACCCCTAGCGCCGGAGGCTGGAGAACACTGGATGTCCATCGTGAAGAAGCTGCAAGTGTGAGCAGGTCACCGGTGGGCATTCAGGCTGGCCCATGGGATCAGTGCGAAGACTTGCCTGTCACTTTGGTCCCCCAAGAATCCTCCATGACCACCACAGCATCTGCTCAGGATACGGCCTGGTCCAGTATCATGGATACCTCCATGAATGGGATGGGACTGATTTTAGGATTGTAGCAAAGTTCAAACTTCATACTTGAAGGGAGGTAGGAGCAGGAACCGGAAAACGTCCATTTACTTTGGCTTAGTCTCTAATTTACCAGTGGTTGAAAGTAACGAACCACCAGCAACTGTGGCATATGTTTTATGCACTTCCAGCTGCAGCCCAGCACTGTGCTGGGAAACACCCATACACACTCATACACAAAGACAAATTTAGTTCAATTGAATTTAGTTCAAGTTCAATTGCCACATGTCTTTGGACAGTTTGGGAAATCCGAGGACCTGGAGGAAAGCCAGCACTGTGAACACTGGAAAATGGCCCAGCTAGAATTCAAACCATTGACCTTCTTGCTATGCTAACCACTGAGCCACTGTGCTGCCCACAACCCACCCCCCACGTTGAAGAAAATAGGTTTGAGTCCTCAGACCTGGAAGAGTAGTACCAGATGTGTTACGTTGTTGCCATGACCCTGATAATAATAGGGGGCTAGTGGAATACAGGTGGACATTGCAGTAGCTTTTATAGACTGAGAATCAGCATTGTCTCTTGCTGTTATTAGAAATATATAAATAAATAAATACATAAACCTTATCTTGTTGGTCATGGTTATTACTCATCCTCTGACACAAGTGGTTCTTTTAGCCTAGTAATGTTTTGGTACTTCTGGAGAATAAGGTTGTCACCATACTGGAATTCGGTATCAATCAATACTGACATTTTCAAGAGTTCACACTCTAGCTGATGATTGATAATAAAGCGTATTTGGCATGCTTTCCCGGGAGAGAGCCCAAAGCTCAGAATATCCTTGAGCCTGGGGCTCCCTCCTGTTTGAAGGGCAAGAGGGAAGTTTGAGCGCAGGTAGGTCTCGAACTCCCCTGCTTGTAAATGTGCTGAGATATATCTATATTTCTTTATTTAAACAGATAAAAACCCATTGGGATCAAGATCTCATTTACAAGGGTGACCTGGCAAGAGGTCTGCAAAACATGATTAATATTAAAAAAAATATATAATAATAATAATAATAATAATAATAAATTGTTAATAATATCTAGATGAGAGTTGTCTTAAGATTCTATTTTGTAGTACTTTTGTAGTACTATTTTGTAGTACAATTTACTTATGGTGTATGTCTTTGGATGGTGGGAGGAAACTGCAAAACCAGAAGGAAGCCCACATGAACACAGGTAGAACCTGCAAACTCTTTTTGATACGATACCAGCCCTGTTCAATCATAAGCACATAATCCTCTAAAAATGAGTTTATAAATAAACCACACTTAAAAACGTCCATTTGCCAAAAACATTTGAGCACTGTTGAGCACATTCTTAAAGCATGTTCAATGGCATATCAGGGGTGTTTAAGAACGTACTCAACAGCTAATTTTTTTAAAGACAGAAACAGAACTGATTTGTAACTTGCCGTTGGCTCGGAACTAGCACTCAAACTTTTTTAGTGGAAAAAGGGTATGCAATGCTTATATGGTGCTGTGACCAAATATGTAAATGTAAATTGTGGGTGATTTGTAAGTGCTGTATCAGAGAATCAGAGTAATGTGCCCATGAGAGACACAAAGGAGAGATTCTAAGGAACATGGTCTTTCTTTGGTGGCATTGTTAGTGCATCTTGCTCCCATCTCGCAGATTTGAGTAGAACTAAAGGAATTAACCTGAACTCAAATAAACTAGTTAAGTAACAATTTCTTTGGCTTTTTAAATAAACATGAAATGTAGGTTTATTTCAAACAGTTGTTACCTATATGATTTCATTACTTGGGTGCTCTCCGTCTAGACCAGGCCCAGTCCAAGCAGGCAGTCATTACCCGCAGAAAATGGCTTAATTATTCAGGCAAGGCATTTCGACTGCTTGGGAGAGAAACATATGTTACGCTTAACAACAGGGGGAAGTTTGGAGCTCAAGCAGCCAGGCTGAAACAGCTGACGGAGCCAGTGCATACGAAGGGCTTTCCCTAGGAAAAGCAGAGCAGGCAATAATCTAGCTATAATTAAGGCCTATAAACCATGTCAGACTGCCATTAGACCAAATGGCTTGCAACCAATCAGCTATGACATTAATAGCATCAGAGCTATATAAATCATGTTTGTTGTAATAAGAGAATCTGTTTAAGCATTTTTTGTTCAACACCTTCAACAGTTTTTGTGTGTGTGTTTGTGTGTGTGTGTGTGTGTGTGTGTGTGTGTGTGTGTGTGTGTGAGTGTGTGTGTGTGTGTGTGTGTGTGTGTGTGTGTGTGCGCGCTCTTTTTCTTCACAGCAATGACCTGCTAGCCCAATGAACTGCAAATCTCAGCAGGTTCAGTGTTATTTTGGCTTGTGTGCAAAGTTACTCATTGTAAATATTTTAAAGATTCTGATTCTGATTAATTAATTTTATTATTTGTAATATTTGTTATTATTTTATACATTGTATTTGTACTTTATAGTCATTTATTTTTTTGTTACTGTTAGTAATATTCCTTTTCTATTTTTAATAATATGTAACATTAGACATAACTGTTGTTCATAGTTAAGTTATAGTCAAAAGCAATTGTTTTGTTTGAATTTAAATTATATTATTATTATTGTTATTACTATTATTATATTATGCTGGGGCATTTGCAATTCCTTTTTGTGTTGTGTGTTTTTATAATACTTACTGACTTGCAATATGTCAATACATACACTCACCGGCCACTTTATTAGGTACACCTTACTAGAACCAAGTTGGACTCATTTTGCCTTCAGAACTGCCTTAATCCTCCGTGGCATAGATTCAATAAGGTACTGGAAAATTCCGAAGAGATTTTAGTCCTTATTGACATGATAGCATCACACAGTTGCTGCAGATTTGTCAGCTGCACATCCATGATGCAAATCTCCTGTTCTAAAACATGCCAAAGGGGCTTTATTGAATTGAGCTCTGGTGACTGTGGAGGCCATTTGAGTACAGCGAACTCATTGTCAAGTTTAAGAAACCTGTCTGAGATGATTCACGCTTTATGACATGGTGTCTAAAGATGGGTACACTGTGGTCATAAAGTAATGGACATGGTCAGCAACAATAATCTGAAGGCTGTGACATTGCCACAATGCTCTTTTAGTACTAAATGGGTCCAAATTGTGGCAAGAAATGATCTCCCACACCATTACACCATCTCCAACAGCCTGAACTATTGGTACTAGGCAGGATGGATCCATGCTTTCATGTTGTTGACGCCAAATTGTGACCCTACCATCTGAATGTCGCAGTAGAAATCAAGACTGATCAGACCAGGAAACATTTTTCCAATCTTTTCACTAATTGTCCAATTTTGGTGAGCCTGTGCACATTTTAGCCTCAGATTCCTGTTCTTAGCTGACAGGAGTGGCACCTGGTGTGGTCTTCTGGTGCTGTAGCCCATCTGCCTTAAGGTTGGATGTGTTGTGCATTCAGAGATGCTCTTCTTCATACATTGGTTGTATTGAGTGGTGTTTTGAGTTACCGTTGCTTTTCTATAAGCTCAAATCAGTCTGGCCGTTCTCCTCTGACATCAACAAGGCATTTGCACCCATAGAATTGACGCTCACTGAATATTTTCTCTTTTTCAAACCATTCTCTGTCAACCCTAGAAATGGTTGTACGTATCATAGTAGATCAGCAGTTTCTGAAATATTCAGAACATGCCCATCTGGCACCAACAGCCATGTCACGTTCAAAGTCACTTAAATCAGTTCTTCCCCATTCTGATGCTTGGTTTAAACTCCTCAGATCATCTTGACCATGTCTACATGCCTAAATGCATTGAGACACGTGTACCTAATAAAGTGACCAGTGAGTGTACTGTATACAGATGTTGTATAAATTATGCTTAATGCATTTAAATGTCTTTTTTATTTCTATCATTAAGGATAACCCATACATTTCCAGATTAACATTAATTAATAATAATTTTAAACATCCTATATTTCCTTCAAACTTTTGTTTAATGGTCTCAGGAAAGTTACCTGTATTCGAGTCATATTTGTATCACTTTTACCCAAGTAGCTGTGTATCTTCCTGCTTCGTGGCGACGAACTCTTCAATAACACAGAAATTGGGCCGTGCTGGGAGAAATGAACAGCGGGGTAAAAGAAGTGCGCTTGGCCTATTATTCACCTCTAGAGGTGCTTTTTAGGGCAAAAATACACTTTAATTCATCACCATGGAAACAGGGGAACATTCCTTTCTTGGTGCTTTTTACGGTGTTCTTGGTTTTTTCATGTGTTAAAAAAAACACAAAAAAGCTATTATGTCTAGTTTATGGGTTAGATAGAAGATGTGACCTGGGTCAAAATTGCAGTTGCTTATCAGAGATGACGAATTTATTAAGCTACACCGGAAATCTCTTATGAACTTTAATCATCGTTGGGTTTGCAAACGGCATCTGAATTATTGCAATGCTCAGCAACATCACTAAAGTGCACCGGGGGAATCTGCTTCCAAAAACACATGCAGGCGGGTTTACTCAGCAGATTATTTTAACAGACAGTTTCTTAATGGAAAAAGTGGATCCTTCCCAACAGCTCTTTACCGGCGCATCTCCATGGCCTTCCGGCCTTTTCTGTGTCTGACATGCATTGATTCAGCAGTAAGTTCTTGCCAAAAGTGGACTGGTTAAAGGTGTCTGGCCTGTAATGTCAGCACTCAGTGGTGAAGTACATTCGCCTGGTTATTTACTCATCCAAACACTCGAGTTATGAGTAATAAATAGCTGCTTTTAACGTATTTACCAACTTGTATTTTAGGAGTAGGAACATGCTGTTACACTATACATTTTAGTGACTAAAATGATGAACAGTAATGATTATTTAAACGATTGGAATAATAATTACATATAATATCAACTTAATATATATTATATTATATTATATTATATTATATTATATTATATTATATTATATTATATTATATTATATTATATTATATTGTTATATTATATTATATTATATTATTATATATTATATTATTTTATATTATATTATTTTATATTATATCATATGTCATGTCATGTCATGTTATGTTATATATTATTATATATTATTATATTATATTATATTATATTATATTATATTATATTATATTATATTATATTATATTATATTATATTATATTATATTATATTATATTATATGTGCAATTAATAAAGCCATTTTTCCCCAATTATTGTAATTTCTCTGTAACTCTGGCTGAATGGCCATCCTGAATGTTGAGCCCTCCTCTTCTGTTTCTGGTATGAGGTAAAAGGTTTGCTAACTTTCTTCGTTTCTTGTATCGAGTGACAAACAATGCTTGTGATTAGAGAGAAAAATGACTCCATCGTAACAATAGTTCACTTTCTGCTCCAAGATATTTTCACATAAATCAAACAGAGGAAGATAACAGCATCAAAATGTATTGATCTAAGTGAGATAACCCTGACTTAGAGCAGCAGGAAGCCCCTAAATGCAATATAAAGGTATTTTATATTACAGTTTATCTCATTTGGAATTGAGGAATCATTTTTCTTCAGGACGAACTGTTATCCTAATCAACATGTTAAAAATGCTTTCTATTTTTGCATCTTGCATGGTCAAGAGTAGTGCCGTCTGTCTGTCTGTGCTCACCAAGGGGTTAAATTTGCCAACAGAAGCTAATGATGAGGTGAGATTTATTTTAGTTTTTTGTTTTTTATTGGGGGTTCTAAAAAAAATCCACCCAGGCTTGTTCTGAAAACGTACCGCTATATACATTTCTGGAGAGTGCCAAATACATCACAGGAGGTACATTTCTTTACAGTTTTTGTTTTCACTAATCCACTAGAGGTCGCTACTTTGTATACTGAGAATTTGCTACACATATGCTGTCAAAGCACTAGATCTTATTTTTAATTTGCTGTTTATTTTGTGATTACATGTGCTTTCTTAAATTGCTATGCGTTAAGCTCTCTTTCATTGAAAAAAATGTTTTATGCAGAACTGTTGCAAATTATTTATTTGTGTTGAATTTAAACAAACTAATTTTATTTAATAATGTTCAGCTTAATTTGTTTGTTTAAATTCAACACAAAAAAAATTGTTTACAACCACTTAATGTAAAAAAAAAAAAAATTTGTAAATCCAAGGAATCATCTTTGAATATTTTTTTTTCCAGTGTACTGTATTAAGCTCAATAAATGACTAAAACTGGTCACCGGGTTACAATTGGCCGCTTATTGTTTCTACAGTTTGAGCTTATTATTTGTGTTTTGTTTAAGAATGTTAAACCTACATGATGCAGTAATGCATCGCTGAGAGCGTGAACCTGGATGGCATTACTAGCCCAGATCAAATCCAAACATTATTCCACCAGCAGGCATTTCTTGATTGAGTATTGACAGTCTGCAATTACTCTCTCGAGCGCTGATTGACTTCTCGTTAGAGGATGTCTGATGAAGGATTCACTGAGCTGATTCCAAGTAAATGTCTTGCCTCACAGCAAGTGTTTTGCAAGGTCAAATCTCAGCATCCATTCTGTTTACGCTGCACAATGAAGGATCTTGTTTGAAATTTTAAAAGCAGTTCAAAACCAACACTGTGTTTCTGGATACTTCTTTATTAGTAATGAAGATGATGACCAAATGCTGGCTTTTGCTACAAATTCTATAATATTTTACAGTGTTTCTCAACCACGTTTCTGAAGGATCACCAACACTGCATTTTTGGATGTCTCCTTTGTATGTCACACCCATTAGATGTCTTTCAGCTAATGAGCTGATGATCTGAATCAGGTGTGTTTGGTTAAGGAGACATGAAAAATGTGCAGAGCTGGTGGTCATCCAGGAACGGGGTTGAGAAACACTGATGTAGTCCATGAGGAAAATATAGATTACTGTAACACCACAAACTACAAATTGTTTGGCTGTTGTCATCTAAGGATGATGATAAATATACTACTGCATTGTAAAAAAAATGCTTCCTGCCTTAAATATTGTAGATGACTCAAACTAACTTTTCTTGTCATCTCTACTTAAATCAGTCAAACAGAATTAGAATATTGTTAAACCTTTTTTATAGTTAAAAAATAATTGGAACCTGATTAACTTATTAAATTCAGATAAAGGAATATAAAACATGTATTGTCATAACTTTTGTCATATATAATTTTGTACAGCGTATTAACTAAAATGAAAATATTGTAAATATGTAAAATAATGTGAACTGCGGTGTATTTATAACCATGTTTTTAAATGCACAAGAAGAGCATACAATGTGTAGAATCTCTTTACAATGCTACAACATGGTACATATCATGGTAAATGAAAGTTAAATACATGTAAGGTGTGTCCCAAATCGCATACTTATGCACTATTCTGCGCCATTTTGCAGTATAAATAGTACATTCACACTGAACTCCAAAAAAGTAAGTGCACTTTAATTACCCGGATGATGCACTTATTCAACCATTAAAATGAATTGGTAATGCTGAACCCTTCACACACTCACTGATCGCAGCTTTGCTCACATAGCGGAAGAGGCAGAGCTATTTATTTTGAATTGTGAAAGCAAAATTTTCCTGATAATAGCACCTCCGATGGTAAATGCAGTTTTACTCATGGTAGGTATCATTTTGTAGTTCATTTCACTAATTTGGCAACCGACTAATGTCATCAGGGAAACGGTTTGAATTTCTGCTTGGTAAAAAAACGTAAGTGTTCCATTTGGGATGACACTACATACCTATACTATGCTGTTGAGGGTGTAAGTGTATAATGTAGAGGTCTGCATTCTCACGGCTGTACTGCAGGAGCCTCGGGACTCGACCAAATGTCTGGACTGTCTCTTTATAGTTGGGTGGTTTTTGTTGTTGCTCCCCCCAAAAAAAATTTAGTCTTGTGCAGATCTCTAGCATAGTATATAGTGTGCCATTTGGGACGCAGCTGTAGACTTTATTGCTTTAAAGCAACGCTCTCAAACACAATTTCTGGAGAGCATAGCTCTGCATAGTTTAACTCCAACCACCTCCAACTCACACCTGCTTAATAGTCCCTAGTAGTCTTGAACACCTTGATAAGTGGGATCATCTGTGTTTGATAAGGTTGGAGCAAAACTGTGCAGTGCTGCGTCCCTTCAGGTATCAAGATTGAGGCCTATGCCAAACATTGTTATGTTAATGTTTTAAACAATAATTTTTTTTAGTAAAATAACTTTTTATAATGATTTTTATACCATATTTAAATATAATTTTACAGTAATTTTATTTTAGTTAGCAAGCCAAAATAAAATAAGTAAAAAAATAAAATAATTAGTAGTTAATTAGTAGTAGTGTTAAATAATTCTGCCGGGATACTTGAACATTACAGTAACTACAATGTTACTCATATATAATATTAAAATTAAATGCTTTGAAAAAATAATAAATGTATTTCAAGCTGCAAATTGACATTAAAATGCTTTCTGAACGATTATGTGACCTTAAAATCTGGATTAATGATGCTGAAGATCATTTTAAAATGTGTTGCTGTAGAAAATAAAAACTATTTTAATTTGTTGAAATATTATCACAGTTATAATTGTCTCATAAATAATTTGTTTTATGGGTTTAGGTAAACATAATAACTTCTTTAGCAGCAAATCAACACATTAAACTAATTACAACTTATCAAAAAAACATTTTATTTAAATTTTTATATATATATATATATATATATATATATATATATATATATCCGCATCCGCATATATATATGTGTGTGTGTGTGTGTGTGTGTGTGTGTATATATATATATATATATATATATATATATATATATATATATATATACATACACACCGTGGCTTAGTGGTTAGCGCTGTCACCTCACAGCAAGAAGGTCGCTAGTTTGAGTCCTAGCTGGGCCACTTAGCATTTCTGTGTGGAGTTTACATGTCCTCCCTGTGTTGGCGTGGGTTTTCTCCAGGTGCTCTGGTTTCCTCCAAAGTCCAAAGACATCCGCTATAGGTTAATTGGGTTAGCTAAATTGGCTGTAGTGTATGAGTGCCGACAGCTAGCTCTCTGCTACTCGCATGGTCACCAACTGAAGCTCTGCAGGGCTGTGCACGGTCAGTACCTGGATGGGAGACCACATGGGAAAGCTAGGTTGCTGCCGGAAGTGGTGTTAGTGGGACCAGCAGGGGGCGCTCAACCTGCGGTCTTTGTGGGTTCTTGTGCCCCAGTATATTATGGAAGAGACGTAAACCGACGTAAACCGAGGTCCTGACTCTCTGCGGTCATTAAAAATCCCAGAATGTCCAGCATTCTGGCCAAATTTGCCCACCAGCCTTTGTCTATCATGGCCTCCTAACTGTTCCCATATCATAATTGGCTTCATCACTCTGTCTCCTCTCCACCAATCAGCTGGTGTGCGGTCTGGTGCAAAATGGCTGCCGTCGCATCATCCAGGTGGATGCTGCACACTGGTGGTGGATGAGGAGTTTCCCCCAGTGTGTAAAGCGTTTTATAAATGTAAGGAATTAGTATTATTATGAGTGTTTTTGTGAATGTGGGAGTGTATGGGTGTTTCCCAGTTCTGGGTTGCACCTGGAAGGGCATCCGCTGGATAAAATATAAGCCGGAATAGTTTGCAGTTCATTCAGTTGTGGCGACCCATGATGAATAAGGGACTAAGCCGAAATCTGTCTCATCTATTACTCCAGAAAGTGCACATTTGTTGCACAAAAAGAGCGCAAAAAATTCCGACAAAATTGCTTACAACATTTGTTGTCCCGTGTACAATCTGTTGACTATATCTGTGACTTCAAATCGATGATCCGCACATCACAGATAGCTTGGGTCTCTGCAATGCCTTTAGGCTTTAAAAGTGGCGTTTTTTTTTTGCAAAGTTTTATTCGAGAGGAATAAAAGCCGAAAGTCCTAGTGTGAATGCAGGAGAAACTCTCTGCGGGCTCTACGCTTTCAGTTAGACACCTGGAAGCTTTACTTCAGTCATTCTGTCTGCTTTGTGATGCTCAGAGACGTTTCAAGGGATGCCCTGGAGCGAGAGCTGCCCCGCCAGCACCCCATCGCACCCTCTCATGGAGGACGGTGCTCGCATTTCAAAAGCCAAGACTAATTTGAAGTGCACTTCCCACCAGAGCAGAGCCACATTAAAACCCATGACTTTCTCCTGCTTAATGTCAATAACAAGGCTCAGGGCTGATGCGCAGTGGGGGGATGCGGCTCATATTGATGCTCGCGTGGTGGGTTTTGTTTTTTGTGTCAGAATCCTGCCTTGACATGCAAAATAATACTCCAGACATGATGCACAAAATACACGTTAATGCTTTTTAGGATATGTGTTATGTTGCATATTTTAATGAAGCAAGAAGTCATGGTTTTCGGGGAATGGGAATGATGTGGACTGGCTTTTTAGATCAGAGGTGTATTGCGTTATTTAATGCTCACTACAAAAGTAGAAGAGAGGCAATGTGCTATACTTGTCCTGACATGCCAAATAATAATTCAGAAATGGTACATAAAAATGCAGTTTAAAGGGATAGTTCACTCAAAAATTCAAATTCACTCACTAATTACTTTATTAAGTGGTTATAATCCTTTATTTTTTTGCTTTTTAACAAATAAAAAATGTATCTGTGCATTTTTAAAGTGAAAAATCTGAATGAGAAATTTGTTTGCTGCTCTTTATTCGTAATGTTTAAATTATACAGTGACGAATAGGTTAATGAGATTTGATTAAATTTCCTTATAATTGCTATTAATTTCAATAGGGCTAAACTATTTGCTAATTTATTTGCAGCTTTTTCTCAGTTATACTATATATTATATCCTTTGAAAATAATAATAATAACATTTTACTGAACATTTCAGCTGTTTATTTACAATGTAATAACTTCAGATTAATATATTTTGTAATTTGGGGATATATATATATATATATATATATATATATATATATATATATATATATATATATATATATATATATATATATATATATATATATATATATATATATATATATATATACACACACACACACACACACACATATACACACACACACAGTTGAAGTCAAAATTATTAGCCCCCCTGTTTGTGTGTTTTTCCCCAATTTTTGTTTTATGGAGAGAAGTTTTTTTTTTCCAACACATTTCTAAACACAATAGTTTTAATAACTCATTTCTAATAACTGATTTATTTTATCTTTGCGCTGATGATAGAAAAAAAAATATATTACTAGAAATTTTCACACTACTATACAGCTTAAATTGACATTTAAAGGCTTAACTGGATTAATTGGGTTATCAAGGCAGGCTAGGGTAATTAGGCAAGCTATTGTATATCAATGTTTTTTCTGTATACTATAGGAAAAATAGCTTAAAGGTGCTAATAATTTTGATCTTAAAATGGCTTTTAAAAATTTTTAAAACTGCTTTTATTCTAACCGAAATAAAACAAACAAGACTATTTCCAGAACAAAAAAATAATATCAGACATACTGTGAACAATTCCTAGCTCTGTTAAACATAATTTGGAAAAATAATTAAAAATAATTAAATCCAAAGGGGGTTTAATAATTCTGACTTCAACTGTATATATGGGGGGTCTTGTAACTATTGATTTCCATAGTATTTGTTATTTCTTACTATAGAAGTTAGTAGTTACAAGATTTTAGCTTTCTACAAAATATCTTCTTTAGTGTTAAAGGGCACCTATGATGGAAATCATCTTTTTTTTAAGCTGTTTGGACAGAACTGTGTGTGTATAGTGTGTCCACAGTCAAATAGGGGTGATATAAAGACAATAAGTCTCTTTTTTTAAAAGTATTTTCTGATGTTAAAATTAGATCCAAATCCCTCCTAATATAGGGCCAACCGCAACTTGACATAGGAGTGCTGTTTCCCTGCCCACCGAATTGATTGTCAGCTGCGTATTAACATGTCTCTTTTGTCTGATTTGTGGACGTTAAATCAGGTTTATTTTGTACATTAACATAAGTGATATCCAAACAGCAGTGGATATTAATGTGTATCCTATCACATTTGTCATGCAAAAACAGTGCAAAGCTAAACGCACAATGTGTGTGTGTGTGTGTGCGTGTGTGTGTGTGTGTGTGTTTGTGTGTGTGTGTGTGTGTGTGTGTGTGTGTGTGTGTGTATATATATCTGTGTGTGTGTGCATGAACTTTGTAACGACCTTGTATGTGACTCATAGTTGCATCTCCACAACAAATGCATCAAATAATCATTGGGAAAGTTCTTACTGTAGTATTTCTCACAAATGTTATGTGAGATCTGCTTGCTTCAAGTCTGTCTGATGCAGCTGAGGGCAGAGATTGAGGTACACTGACAGCAGTGACAACAGTGGGCAGGTAGGACTAACATTAAAGGCACAGTCTGCAAAAACAGCTACAAGATGCTCAGAGCTAAAAATCCAAAACTTCTGAAAGGTATAATAAATAATCTGTTGGGTGTTTTGAGCTGAAACTTTACAGACACAAAACATGTATTAAATCTGGGAAAAGGGGTAAACTCAGTGCCCTTTAAGCAGAAAAAAACTTAAAGATATGGCACCCCTTGAGGTTGAGTAAATATTTATTTATATTTAAATGTTCAAATATTCAGCTCGGCTTTGAGAAATTTTCTGAAAACTGTTTTTTATGACCTCGTATACAGTATATGTCTAAAGTTCAAGAGGTCTTTGAATTTTTCAGTTCACAATCCCTTTATATGCAGTTTTCCTACTGTAAAAATCATCTGATAGTGAAAGTAATCGGCAAGAAAATATTCCTAGATGTTCCTTGAAAGTTTCATCGGATGGAGCTCAAATATGTTTAACCATTCTATCATACTTTTTCGCAATATAGCACACCTCGAGTGCTGCTTATTGCTTTTATAAAATGATTACCACAATGTACTTGAAACAACCTGATATTGAAATGATGTAATAAACTTTTACTTAAACACTCTACAAGGAAATGCAGTTAAAGCAAATATATTCCCAGCTTGCCTCATGTGAATAGCAGTTTCTATGGAAATGAGTTTTTATGCTGCTGCTTCTTTTAATTCTGGTTGTGCAGAAATCACATGCATGCTCAACAGTTCTATCCCTGCCTGCTATTTCTCCACATCTGTATAAATGTGAATGCAAAGGATGATATTAAGGTGTATATAATTTTATAGTATTAATATAACATGTTAATAGACATTATTAGACATTTTTCTCTTACAGTGTTTTTGATACTCTTCAACAAAATATTTGATTGCCTTGTATGTGTTGGTATAATTTCCACATTTTAATGAGCATTTAAGAAGCTCCAAATACAAAGATGTGCATCACTGCTGAATAGTTTGATTTTACAACAAGAGATAAAAAGAAACCAGTTAGTAAAATGCAAAATGTTTTCATGAAGTAGCTGGCTATTCATAGACCAGAAGCTTTGTGAGAAAATGTATGAATTTGATTTAAACATTTGTGATGGTAAATATAAAGAGTAAGGGGTTAATCTGTTGCCATGAAATGTCCAAAATGCATGCACATTTAATGTTTTAATTAAAATAGAGATTAATTTATGAAATAAAAATTGAAAACAGTACTATTTGTGTAGCCAGATAAGGGCAAATAGAATAAAAGGTTGGGTTTGGTGTTAGTGCAGAAGTAACAAAACTTAAACATTAACAAAAATGATGAAAGATTCTTTAACATTGTTGAAAAAAAAAAACAATTTAGGTTACATGGATAGGTGAATGGATGAATTGAAAGACATGGATGGATGGATGGATGGATGGATGGATGGATGGATGGGTTGAAATACATGGACGGATGGGTGAATTTAGAGGCATGTGGATGGATGGGATGGATTGAAAGACATATGGTTGGATAGATGAGTTAAAATACAGATGGGTGAATGGATGGATGGATGGATAGATAGACTGAATAGATAAATAGATTGAAAGACATTCATATGTATGGATGGATTGATTGAAAGACAAGGATAGATGGATTGATGGATGGATTGAAAGACATTCATATGGATGGATGGATGGATTGAAATTCATGGATGGATGGATGGATGGATGAATTGAGAGACATGTGGATGGATGGATGGATGGATGGATGGATTAAAAGACATGGATGGGTGGATGAATTGAGAGGCATATAGATGGATAGATTGATTGAATGAAAAACATGAATGGATGGATGGATGATTAATAGATGGATAGATTGAAAGACATTCATATGGATGAATGGATGGATGAATGGATGGATGGATGGATTGAAAGACATTTTTATAGATGGATGAATTAAGAGACATGATGGATGGAATGGATTAAAAGACAGATGGATGGATGGATGAATTAAGAGACATGGATGTATGGATTGATTGAAAGACATGGATGGATTGTTTAAAAGACATTTGAATGAATGGATGGATGAAAAAAAATTAGAGATGGACAGATAGGACAGACGGATGGATGGATGAATGAATAGAATGATAATTGAACAGGTGGACTTATGGAGAATGGGACAATATAGAATGATGGATGGAACAATATATCTATGATGGGTCTATGACTTGCAGATAGATAGATAGACAGACAGACAGACAGACAGACAGACAGACAGACAGACAGACAGACAGACAGACAGACAGACAGACAGACAGACAGACAGACATATGACATAGACTCATGGAGACATGGATAGCTGTACATGCTGCTACTGATGCACTTGAAGATTGATGCTAACCTTTGCACAGTTTAAATTGCACTCGTTTTCAGTAAAGCCAACACACTCAGAATCAAACACCAGTTATGATCTCATTTCATAGTTCAGACATATGTGATTAATAACAAGAGATGAAGTGCAGGGGATCTCTGCTGTGTGTGCTGAAGGAGCTGTTGTAGAGCAGACCAGCATCTCCTGCTGTCTGCCTGCTGGAAATTTTCAGTGCTGATGGAGCTATTGATCATGCACACATTAAAATGATGTCTACTGCTCTAAACACCAATGACAGAGAGGTACATTAATCAGGAAATCAATGACTGTGTCGATGGGCTGCTGGGGCTTGACAATAGATTGCAGTCTAAAGACAAGAGGCCCAGAAAGCCCTCGCTTACAAAGTCACCGACCCATTCAAACTCCAAGTGTTTATTTTAATCCATGCCATTAAATCAGACTTGGGGTATAAAGCTTTTTAATACATTTAAGAAGCGATCCGATCAGTCTTGTTTGGAGGAGCTCAGACCCTTTGAGGGGAAATGACTTATAGCCCTGTTGCTTGTTTGACATAAAGTAATGAGTTGATAAAGACTGAGCGATGTGTCAACGTATCACTTACGTCAGCCAACAAATTAGCTCTGTTGCGAAACCTAGTCAGCTGCCCACCTAGGCGATATTTTTATAGGCATTATAGACGCAGCCTTTATGTTCAAAAATCTGTTCCAAATAGTAGGCAGATAAATTATTCTTCTAAAATACCTTGTGGCTGAAATGTAAAGCAGCATTTCATGTGTGCTTCATAAGATAAGGTGATTGCCAATTTATTTCCCTACAATTTTCCTTGGCTTTTTGCTTTTATAAATATAATATTATTTCAGTTTATAGTTGTAATGTGTGTGTGTGTGTGTGTGTGTGTGTGTGTGTGTGTCTGTGTGTGTGTCTGTGTGTGTGTGTGTGTCTGTGTGTGTCTGTGTGTGTCTGTGTGTGTGTGTCTGTGTGTGTCTGTGTGTGTGTCTGTGTGTGTGTGTCTGTGTGTGTGTGAGTGTGACATATGAGGACAAATTTGTATGACTTGGAGTATAGGGCCAAACAGAATCTGCGGTAATTTTTTTTGCTATTTCTGTGCAGAATGTTGTTAAAAATCTGAGGATTTATGTGGAATGATTTTGCGTGCATCGTAACTAAAAACCTAATATATTGAAGGAAAAAATTATAATTAATTTTTAATTTTTTTTTTACTATTATTTAATGTTGACAATGCAATTCCAATTAGATCAAAGGTGCCCAAACTCGGTCCTGGAGGGCCATTGTCCTGCATATTTTAGTTCCAACCCCAATTACACACACATGAACCAGCTAATTAAGCTGTTTCTAGGTATACTAAAACTTCCAAGCAAGTGTGTTGAAGGAAGCTGGAGCTAAACCATACCTGCCAACACTTCCAACACTTCCGTTTTTACCAGGAGTCTCCCGTATTTCAGACAAATCTCCCACAACTTTCCCGTTTTGTTTTTTCTCATGGAATTTACACCCCCCCCCCCCCCCCAAAAACCCTGTGCATAACGCCAAAGTATAGTTACTTTCCTATCCCGGTTTTCAACAGAGTTATTCAGAGACCTCACCCCCCTGCCCAATCCCCTCCACCCACCTCCTCCCTCTGGGTGTCCCCAATTTTCAGAGACGAATGTTGGCAGGTATTAGCTACACTTTGCAGGACACCGGCCCTATAGGACAGAGTTTGGACACCTCTGTATTAGATCCATTTATTTGGGAAACAAAGCAAGTCTCTCATATAATATATCTACTAAAAGACAGAGATTATTACTTAGCAAACTGTATTGTAAGTAATGAACATTTTCATATTAGTCAATATTATTACTGAAATTCATTTAAAAACTGAATTGCACAATTACACTCAACTGAATAAATAGACTCAATGATAGGCCGAAAATCTGTGGATTTCTGGGCCCAAAGTTCCTGGGCGGCCTACTTGTGAGCATAATGTCCATGTCTTCATTTTTCAAAAACATAAAATAAATTATAACAAATTAGTATTTATTTATTTGTTAATTTTTTTTACTAGAAAGAAAATATGCACAGTTTCCTGAGAGGGTTGGGTTTGGGGACAGTGTGGAGGCATAGAAATTTACATTAGATGTCGCCTACGCTATTGGTATCTATTGGAAGCAATGCATCTATAGAGCCAGGGCCGGCGCGTCCATTGAGGCGACCTAGAGCGGCAGTATAGAGAGGGCGGCGTCCGCAACACCCCCCTTACCACCCGCGTCCTCAGTTATGTCCGCGACACCTCCCTCACTACCCGCGTCCTCAGATATATTCGCGCATAGGCGACAGAATAGAGAGGGCAGCGTCAGCGACACCTCCCTCTCTCCCTCAGCACCCGCGCGTCCTCAGTTATATCCGCGCATAGGGCGGCAGAATAGAGGTCCGTGACACCCGCGCTTCCTCAGTTATTTCCGCGAATAGGGCGGCAGAATAAAGAGAGCAGCGTCGGCGACACCTCCCTCCCTCCCTCACCACCCGCGCTTCCTCAGTTATTTCCGCGCATAGGGCGGCAGAATAAAGAGGGCAGCGTCAGCGACACCTCCCTCTCTCCTTCAGCACCCGCGTGTCCTCAGTTATATCCGCACATAGAGCTGCAGAATAGAGGTCCGCGACACCTGCGCGTCCTCAGTTTTTTCCGTGCATAGGGTGGCAGAATAGAGAGAGCAGCGTCAGCGACACCTCCCTCTCTCCCTCAGCACCCGCGTGTCCTCAGTTATATCCGCACATAGAGCGGCAGAATAGAGGTCCGCGACACCTGTGCGTCCTCAGTTTTTTCCGTGCATAGGGTGGCAGAATAGAGAGAGCAGCGTCAGCGACACCTCCCTCTCTCCCTCAGCACCCGCGCGTCCTCAGATATATCCGCACATAGAGCGGCAGAATAGAGGTCCGCGACACCTGCGCGTCCTCAGTTATTTCAGTGCATAGGGTGGCAGAATAGAGAGAGCAGCGTCGGTGACACCTCCCTCTCTCCCTCAGCACCCGCGCGTCCTCAGATATATCCGCACATAGAGCGGCAGAATAGAGGTCCGCGACACCTGCGCGTCCTCAGTTATTTCAGTGCATAGGGTGGCAGAATAGAGAGAGCAGCGTCGGTGACACCTCCCTCCCTCCCTCAGCACTCGCCTGTCGTCAGTTATATCCGCGCATAGGGCGGCAGAATAAAGGTCCGCGACACCTCACTTCATTTTCATAGCCGGTCACTTTCGTTTTCACATAGGGGTTGAGGGCGGCGTGATCGTCCTCTGCCTAGAGCGGCAGTTGAGCTTGCTCCGGCCCTGTATAGAGCTGCCATTTTAGTACAGGGTAAAGCTCCTTTAAAGGGCCATGAAACCCCCTCGTTTCAGCTAGTGTTTTCACACCTCTACTTTGGAAAATTGGCATTACCCCGAGTGTCTGTTAGCAACAATCTGGCAGAATAAGCAAGTAGGAGGCCCTCATTGATGGTACTGACCAATATTTTATAAACCAAGGATATGTTGGGCTTAAAACACAGAAGCCAATTTAAACATAAACACACATAAAGTTTATAACAAAATATCCCCTGTACTGAACTAATATAACACATAAAAAACTCTAACCCACTTCCCATGATGTAGCTGGCTATGGTACTGTAGTACCAGGTCAGTACAATAGCTTAGCTACATGCTAACTTTGCTATTTCTGAGGTACGCATGCTGTATGTCTAGTTTTAAAGAAAGTTTGTTGTCATACATTTTAAAAGTAATACCATTTATTTAGAGTAGTGTTAAATAAATTGAGTATTAGCTTAGCAACATTATAAACCTAATATTTGTTTAAAACACACTGTATGTCAATTGTGAGAAATAGCTTATCAACAGTTAGTTTAGCATCTACTGAACAGAAACACAATAGCAAAGACAACATTCCTAGCCTGCATAATGAACTCTGTTGTGAAAATTCCTGGACAAGAGACATACATGCTAATGCTAACTTTCACTGACCATTATGCTTGATGGGTATGTTCTGGTTGAAATAAAGCAGTACATATTAATGTGCTAAGCAATGTGCTAAGTCTACGTTTCATCTAATTTATTTCTCACTCAGATTACTCCCATGTTCTCCGTGTCAGCTCAAATCTCAATTATTTATACGGCTAACAAGCTAAAGCTGAGGTTAATCAGCTGATAAATCTTCAATGGCGTCACAAAGCAATGCCTCACCTGTCAGCATTCACAGCAACTCAAGCTGATATTAGCCGTAGTGTCATTATCTGTTGCTGATATAGTCACTCAACTGTCAAGCTAAAATATGGCCGCTGTGGTCTATTGAAATGAGCCCCGGAGCATCTGTGGAATAATGATATTCCAAATAGAGCAAGGAAGTTACTTTCATCTGCCATGGATGCCCATAACTCACAAGAGATCAGTATTTCTCTCGCCGCCCATCACGGTGATTGCTATTTTTCATCTAAAGGAAGATATTGCTTAGTATGCATGTGTTGTGCTGTTTTTAAAAGGCCTCAGGATTGCGAACCGAAAAGCCTGACTCTGTTTTCAGACATTTCTAAGGCATGTGCATGGGACAAATATTAGTCGAATGGAGCGTCTTACATTTTTCAATATTTTCAGACAGCAGGGTAAGCATCAGATAAGTATATTGGATATTTTCCCTGGACGTTTCTTGGGATACAGTCAATATGAGCACTGACTCCAGTTATTACGAATGCAGACTCATTTGGACTTCCTGCCATGTCTTTTCAACCCACTGTCTTTTTTTCTCTCTCTCTCTCCCATCAGGTTAAACTGAATTGCAATAGTCTGCCTGTAATTTGACTTAAGACATAGGCAATTTCTTCCCGAGTTCTGAGCGTGGCTGACCGCTGTAATGGACAGGGGGTTGACAGCGCAGAGAGGAAGACTGACACCTGTAACAGAAAGCTCAAATTAAAGACAAGGAGAGCCGGCAAACTGTCAGGAGGAGACGCTGCAAGATCTAATAGATCTGTGGGCAGGAAAGGTGAGCATGGTCACAGTCCAGATATCCAAGACACACACAGTTGAATACTGCAGTTCGTGTCTGGTGATGGATTCCATCAAACTCTTGTTATTTTAGTATTTTTACATTTTTACAATCTTATTATTTTTTTTTTTTTAGCTTTTATTTTCAATGTTTATCAGCTTATTATTAGTTGAATGTGCTTTTGTCATTTTTGAAAAACTGTTTTACATGTTTTGTTTTAGTTTAGTCAATTTTGGTCTTCAATTTTAATTATTTTTATTTGTAGTCAAATGCTTTTATTTTCAGCTTGATTTCAATTAAGTGCTTTTGTTAAGTGCTTAAGTTGTAGATTAGTTTACAAGAGCCTGTTATCGAATGTGGGGATTTGACAATTTTTCGGATGACAAACAAGAACTGTATTTCATATTTTTGACATTATGGAAGTATTAAATTTTGTTGGAATGCAAAAATAAACTTCTAACTAGAAAACTTTGAATGCTGTGAATACTGATATGATGGATGGAAGACAATGACTAAATAGGTGATGGATGGATGGATGGATGGATGGATGGATGGAAGACACTAGCCCCTTTCACACAGTAATACCTTACCAGTAATTTAGCATTCCAGCATTTACCGGTCAAAAAAGTGCTGTTCATGCAGGCGAGGACATTAAGGAATTTTTCCGGAAAAGACCGTTCACACATCTATTCCGAAATAGCGGTAAATTCTGACATCATGAACCAGAAATGAGCTCTAAACGGCTGCATTTGTACTTGTAAACATTTGACTACATTACAAACTCTGTGGATGGATCAGTATTGTGAACAACTTCGATGAAAATATAGAGGAAGACTTTAGCATGTCGATATGTACATAATGTGTGTGTGTGTTGGCACTTACGGGCTGCGTCACGAGCACAAGCGACGCGTCAAGCAACTGAAGGAAGCAAAGCTTGAAGGTAAACTAAACAAACAATAGCTTATCAAAAGCATCTTATGGATAATAATTATTTACACAGTTGGCATTAAGAAGGAACATAGAAACGATGGATGGATGAATGGATGAATGGATGGATGGATGGATGGATGGAAGACAGTGATTGAATAGGTGGAGGATAAATGGATGGATGGATGAAAGACAATGACTGAATAAGCAATGGAAGGATGAATATGATAACAAATAAACAGACAGACAGATATATTGAAGATAATGGGTGAAAAGATAGGAGGATGGATGAATGGAAATATGGACAGACAGACAGAAGGATGGGTGGTGAAACAGGATTACTCAACACAATCTCACCGCAATTCATAACTTTTTGATTTAGTGGCTAATTCGTATGAATTTGTACGATCTAATTCGTGCAATTTAGTACGATTTGCTCATACCCCAATGACGGTTGGGTTTAGGGATGGTGTTAGGTGCCACGCCTCCTTTTTAAAATCGTACAGTTTTGTACGACTGAACTTGTACGAATTCGTACGAATTAGCCACTAAACTGGCAAAACGTAAAATACGTACGTTTTCTTGTGAGATCAGGCTGGAATACCACAGTAGTGTAAAGAACATTATTCTTCAGAACAAACTTTTTCCAACACTGCTCATATATGCTCAGACACGCACGCACCAACTTTACGTTGTGCTCATATTGTCAGATGGCTCATTCTCACGCTGGAAAAACAGCAAGTTCTCTGATTGCAGTAAATGTAATCACTCATTACTCTGGAAAGCTCCCAGTGGTAGCAGCTGTTCAACAGCTATGAGGATTCTTATTATTTATGCAAATGCACACCTTTTTGAAAGGTTTTCTTCACATGTGTAGGTGTTATGACTGTCAATCATTATTAACAGTTTCCAGAGGATTTATTTATTTCTTTTTCGAACAAACCAAGTCTTCATAGGTTAGGATATTTACTATAGGATATACTAGGTGTCTGAAACACTATGTACCACTAACCAAGAAGGCAGATCTTTGCCTCAGGCTTGTCCTTTTAGCCCCCCTTTTTTTAGTTTTCAAGATTGTTCAAGGACAGAGATCAATTCAGATTCATCAGGTGCAACTGGAAGTTCTCAGATTTATAAGTTTTCACACAGTTTCCAGTCTAGAATGTCTGACTGAATGTCTGTATGCTTGCTGCACATGTAGGCAACATGTGTTTTTTTCTTCTTTTATCTGCAACCTTTCACACATGGAGAGTGACTGCTTTGAAGACCTTTGCCATTTCTTGCATTCCAAAGTGACTTTATTTATGAGTCAGATGTGAACACTGAAGATCACTCATAATTGTTGCTTTTTTTTATCTGCAGCAGTATCTAACATGATTACGGTACATGCACACATTTTTCAGTTTAAAGTCAATGTTATCCTGTATTTAAGTTTTCATTCTGAACATCCAACAGCCACTTTAATGCATGCTGTATATGGGCAACACACTTTATACCCAGCTGTTGGGATAAAAATGCAATTACAAGTAAATTTAAAATGTAACCTAGTGGTTGCGCTTGTCAACATTTGACCCTAATCTAGAACACAGCATTTTGCATTTTTACCATGATGTTTTTTATTTGTTGATAGTAAACTACATTAGTTTTCTATAAACTTAAAACTAAGGATAAACAATACCTACCTATATTGCTACACTGTAAAAAAAAAAAAATAATAAATAAAAAATAAAAAATCCTGGTTGTCTTAAATGTTTAAGCTGAATCAAATGAACCTTATGAGTCCATTGAACTTATATTATGTTAAACTTGCTTAGCTTGCGTAACTTATAAAATTAAGTTAGGACATGATTTGCTAAGTTTAATAATTACAATGAACAAAACACATTTGCTGTCATAACTAACTGATCATATTTTTTTTTACAATCTACATGAATTGTATAAATACTTACAGTTAAACATTGCAATAACATTAAACATTGAATAAACAATTTCTGTTGTTCAATTTGTTAACATTAGTGATCTATATTACTTAGCATAAGCTATATTTCTTAAGCATTTATTAGTTTATTTCATTAACAGTGGCACGTCTGATTTTAGTAAAGTACTAGTGAATATTAAATAGGAAATCAGCTAACAATTAGTAAATGCTGTAACAAATATATGTGCCTGAAAACACTTGGTGAGAGAGAGAGAGAGAGAGATTTTTATTATAAATGGATCATTATACTCACTATAAATTTTTATTATTACTATTTTATCCTTAAATGTTGATTTCGTAAATGTACAGTTAATTCAAATGTATTATTTTTTTATTTGCATTATATATATATATATATATATATATACACACACACACACACACACACACACACACACACACACACATAAATATATACATTATATATATATATATATATATATATATATATATATATATATATATATATATATATATATATATATATATATATATATATATATATATATATATATGTGTGTGTTCTTTTCAATGTAAACTTTATAAATGCTTTGGCAATACATTTGTAACATTTGTCATGCCAATAAAGCAATTATGCGGTATATGCAGAGCTTGTGTTTCTTCCCATACCGATAAACTTTCATTATTGTGACTTTTTTTTTCCTTTTACAGCATTGATGCTGTAATGTAAATAAAATATAATCAGTTAAATAGAATTATGCATCCATTTAGCTCTTGAAATGTAAACTGAAATGTAAAGCCATTTACAAGCACTACTTGATTTTCATAAAAGTCTTATTTTTAAAGAAACCAGATCCTAAACGCAATGATTTTGTAACGGCATGCAGAAAGCGTTTGACCCTGGCAAATTAAAAGTCCTTATGCATGCTTCTGCACATACCCTATACAGTGTTTTCCACCAAGGCAACTCGGGGTGCTGAAATAAAATTAGATAAACTGGCATTGGGCAGGTTAAAATTACCAAAACAAAGACAGACATTACGGCACGGAAAGCACATTTTCAAAGCAAAAAATTTGACTTCAGCACTGTTTTTCAGATAAACAAGTATGTTCACTTGACATGTCTCTTAAATATCTGCAAACATATTATGGTATTTTTGTGCTTTAGAAGAGTCAAAAACTTACATACAGCGTGTTTCGTCACAATCTTCTTGAACCAGTATTGACAAAAAATCCTAAACTTTTATTCAGCCCATTAGACTCTAAAATCCCAAAGAGGCAGAATGCATGTTAGTTTTATTTTTATTTTTTCATTCTGACTCATTACGCCCTCTCTCACTTTCTCATTATCCTCAAGTGTTACCTGAAATCCAGTTATTGACAAAAAAGGCACTTTGATTTAGGTTTTAAGAAAAAGCAAGCATGTGTAGCGAAAACAAGTTTTTTTTTAAAGAGACGCTTAATATGCAGCAGACTTGTTTTGGAGTGTGTTCTGCAATTCTAATCATTCCGTCTCCTCTTCAGAACAGAAGTCGACACTCCAAGATTCAGAGCCGGGACACTTCTGCCTGTCTCTTATCCTAATCCAGATTGGCTGCATGCATCGTCGGAAATCTGTCCCTGCATCTGGGACTGCACTGCCAGCCTGTGTCACTGCTCAAACTGGATTAAATCATACAGCATTGGCAGAACAACAGTGCAACACCTACAAAAAAAGAAAAAGAAAAGTCCTTGAAATTTGTCATGGCTGTCAGGGGCCCAAACTCAAGGTCAGCGTTCTCATTCATTCTTTAAGAAGCTTTCTGACGGATGCTAAGGTCACTTAGAGGCAAGTGTACATCTTTCCCTTTCCCGCTGTCTCTTTCTTTCGGCTAGAAATCTGTGCCAATCATGAAAACTGTGAGGGTTTTTGGCAGAAAGAAGAGACGACTGAATTCAGATTCGCTGGTGGGTATTGAGAGTTAGAAAGAAAAATTGTATTGCAAAGGATGAGCTATTTGTGCTCAATACAATGCGGCACTCTTTTTTTATTTTATTTTTTTTATTCTTCAATATATTTACAGTAACTAAGCAAATGTTGTTTTCTAATATGCCTTTAAAGAGACTGCGGTAATAATGGTCACTTTCTGCCCCTGACATCAATCTCACTATTCTTGACATGTTTACTGGTAATTAAGAGCAATTACACATAGCTTTTTCTCTAATGTCCTTGACAGTAAACTGCAATTTTGTTTTAATTGTTTCGTTTTCTTGTTCAGGCTTTGTGTTGTAAAAACCACTAGATTTAAAAACTGTTGAATTCTTTGTTTTAATGCAAGCATTGGCTTTTTTTCTTTTTTATTTATTTCTTTTTTTTTTACCCAGAAATTATTTCATTTGAGTTAATGCATGTTATGTGTCCCTGGACAACACATCCATTTAAAATGGTAAGTTGTTGTTGTTGTTGTTGTTTTAAATAGAGATGTAAACATCACCGAAAGCTGAATAAATAAGCTTGTCTTTGATACTTTGTTAGTATAGGACAATATTTGGCGAAAGCACAACTTTTTGAAAATCTGGAAAATATTCAGAGAAAATCATCTTAAAATTGTCCATATCAAGCCTGGTTTATACTTCTGCGTCAAGTGATCGGTGTGATGCATGGTGCATGCAATGCGCGTAGTTGTGCATTCATACTTCTGTGCGCTGTTTCTGTTGCTCTGCAATAACACTTCCAAAACGCTAGTTTGCAGTGAGGTTTATGTTCCTTTGTGTCAAGTTTCTTCGCTGGTGTTTGGTTTTTCTGAACGCTTCCTTAATGTACAAGTGGTTCAAACTCACTCATTTTAAGGCAGGAACCTGTGGTTGTGCAACAACTTTAACCATGAGGTAAACACAAAACAAAACTTTCTATTCGGTGCTCCTTCACGTAATTCCACCCTTGTAAACAATCACTCTCGGTCCCGCCCACACTTGTTAGCACTACCAAGCCGATCAATCACAGAGCTTGTGCATTTTTTGAGAGGTGCACATCGGCGACAGCAACGGCGAGGGCTATGCGCCCACACGTAGATTGCGTTTTAGCATACGCGTGCGCTTGACGCAGAAGTATAAAGCAGCCTTTACGTGTTTAACTAATTAAAAAAAAAAGTATATATTACAGTGGGTCATTCATAAAAGATCTTAATGAAATATGATCTGTACTTAATATTGTTATGAATAAATGTTTATAATTAATTTATTCATTCATTTTCTTTTCACCTGTCTAGGTCACACAATGAAGACAAAGAAAGTTATCTCTTTTTGCCAATTTATTGAAAACGATGTGGATAGTTCAACAGGAGAAGCAGGTAAGTGATAATCTTGGGATGAGAAAAGCAGTTCACAAGGTAAACAAGGATCTTCATTCAACCATCAGAGGATCAAAGTCACTTCCCATAGTCACAGCATGTGCATCCACAGGTTAGGAAAAACGTCCACGAGAGAAGGGAAATATCCACGGAAGGAAGCGAACAGGGGAGAAGGTGAGGTGAACCATCTGACTTCGATTCCAGACGATGATCGACTGGAAACGGTGAGTCTTTATCGTGAATGGTGATTGCTGGTGCAGGTGTGTCTGATTAGAATTGTGAGAGGAGTTTAGAATGGTGAGAGGTGGCTGGAGAGGGAGAGTGATGATTGGAGCTGCAGGAACGAGATGGTGAGGGAGAATGGTGATTGGAGTGGCAGGAACGAGCCAGGGATGTGACATCCGCTTAGTCCCTTTATTAATCAGGGGTCGCCACAGCGGAATGAACTGCCTACTTATTTTTATATAATTTATCATTTTTATATCAGCATATGCCGCCAGCATATGTTTTAGACAGCGGATGCCTCTCCAGCCACAACCAAATACTGGGAAAAAATATATTACTCTTTATTTAAAATATATAAATTATATTAAAAATTTAATTAAATTTAAAACTTATATACCTGTTTACTAGTTTTTTTTTTTCAGTATGTTAAATAGAATATAATAGTTTTCCATTTTTTTGTCTAAAATGAAGTATGGTTTGTTTAAAAAAAAAAGAGCTTGAACAGTTACTAAACAGCTTTTTTAGAAGCCCACTGTCTTTAAACTGTGTGAAATCTGATGCAAACATTCACCATCCAAAGCAATATCACGGCAATTCGGAACCTTTTGTTTCAGTCGCTAATTCTTATGAATTCGTACGATCTCATTCATACAATTTAGTACGATTTGCTCATCCCCCAATGAAGGTTGGGTTTAAGGGCGGGGTTTGGTGCCATGCCTCCTTTTTAAAAATGTACATTTTCTTATGACTGAACTTGTACTAATTCTTATGAATTAGTCTCTAAATTGAAAAACGTAAAATAGTTACCTTTGCTTGTGAGATCAGGCTGCCCAACCATGTCAATGTGTTAGCAAGCACAACAGCCAATGAGATTACTTTTTCGAGACTATACTTGCAAATGTAAGGCATCCATATAAACAAAATTTCAGACGTTTTACAATGTGGCCGGTCCACTGGTTTGTCCATTAATGCCATACCTTAACATGCAATTTTACCACATGATCTGTTAAAACTAAATCACATGACATTTTCTGATGTGCATGCGTGTTTACATTGTAGTTTCTGCACATTTTTTTAATACTTTTTTTAAACAAATAAAAATATTATTTCTTATAATTTAGTCATAAAATACAAACACACACACACACGCACACACAAATGCCAGATTTATTTTTTTGAATCTAATAAATCAAACTTTTCTAGTCTTCAATCAATCAAACTGACAAATAATATTAAGTTAAACTTTGTTTTAAAAATGGTTGAAATGGGATTAACTTAACTAAGTTAAAGCAACATAACATTTGTTATCTTGACTTTTTGTAAATAATTCTTTTTACAATGTACAAACATCAGATGTTGTTTGTTTGTTTGTTTATTTGTAAAACTCAATATGCAACACAAAATACTTTTCATGTGTTATGTTTTAAGATTTCATCAAATTCTTGACATTACCAAACTTATGTATAGACAGTTGAATTATTATTTAGATATTTCTTTCTTTTAAAAAAAAATCCCAAAAGATGTTTAACAGAGCAAGTATGTGTAATAATATTTTTTTCTTCTGGAGAAAGTCTTATTTGTTTTATTTTGGCTAGAATAAAAGCAGTTTTATCTATTTTTATTTTTTAAACCCATTTTAAGGTCAAAACTATTAGCCTCTTTAAGCTATATTTTTCCCCTATAATCTACAGAACCAACCATTGTTATATAGTAACTTGCCTTATTACCCTAGCCTGCCTAGTTAACCTAATTAACTTACAGTAAGTCTTTAAATGTCACTTTACGCTGCATAGATGTCTTGAAAAATATCTAGTAAAATGTTATTTACTGTCATCATGGCAAAGATAAAATAAATCAGTTATATGAAATGAGTTATTAAGACTATTATATTTAGAAATGTTTTGATAAATGTGTCCCTTACACAGATATCGGGGGAAAAAAAATAAATGGGGGACTAATAAGTCAAGGAGGCTAATAATTTCAACTGAATATATGCCTGGTGTATTTACAGTACATAGTGTGGTGTCTATATAATACATTTACAGGTGTATTTATAACTTGATATCAAGTACAGTATGTTTGTAAGCATGATTGCACAAACTAGATCCTAGAATAATGACTGGCTCCTTGCCAGTGATGGCGTCAGAAGCACTCATGGGAAAAGTGTCAGCGTAAATCCTAAGAAAATTAACAGATTTAAATGCTTTTGAGGATTGGCAGTATATAATGATGATGATGATGATGGCACACCAAGGGAGGTCTCAAAACAAAACTACTTCAGCTACTGACGCGAAATGCGTTCAGCAAAGATTTTGGCACATTTCTGACAGCCTGTACTTGATATTCCCAGAGACAGAAGAGATTTGAAAGGATGAGACATTTGATTTCAGGACAAGAGAGAGAAAACACTGTGTATGAGCCATCTGGGCTGGTTTAATGATGGCGGTGTCTTGTGTTGGGATCTCTGGATCTGTGTATTTTCTCTTTCTGGCTATCTTTGCTATTCTGTCTGTCCCTTTCCTCACTGATATCGTATGATATCTTTGTGTAATTCCAGTTTAAAGAAATTTAAATTTAAGTTCAAAGCTTAAAGGGCACACATGTTGACAAATCACGTCTTTGAGATTACACATGAAACATTTGCAGTTTTTTTAGGGGAACTACACCACAGATACTGACAGTACTCTGAACCACAGTGTTTTTGTCCAATCAGATGCCTTCTAGAATAAGAAACCTCAATAACCGAACATATATATATATATATATATATATATATTAGGGTTGGGCAGCTATAATGCCGATCCGATACGCATCTCGATACAAAGAATACGATCCGATATATTAGCGATACATTTGTGACATATTGCGATGCAACACGATACGATTCACACCCATATCACGATACGATGCGATAATTCAGCACTAACTAATTAGATCAAGTTTATGAGATGATGTGAAAGAGGATGCTGTGCCATTGAATGAGTTTGATTATTTATTAACCAAGCAAAACCAAGACTTTTTTACAAACTGGCTCTTCTCTCAGTCAGTTTACAGTAGAGGGCCATTTTAGAACATATAGCACATATTATTTAAGTATTTTCAAGATAAACAGAATGTATAAGTGCAATATATATTAAAAAATTATATTTTTTGCACTCTTTCAACATAAATAAATTTAGCATTGCACAACAAGAATTGTGATTTAACTTTTCAACTATGAAAACAAGTTTTACAAAGATATATTTTGCCACTGATTATTCAAAACTTAAGGTGGTGAACTAGCAGTGTTATGCTGCGTTGAAACATCACTATCACTGTAAGCAACAGGCTAATAAAAATATAACAAACCAGCAATCTTCTTGCTATGAGGTGGTCAAACTACCCACTGTGCCACCGTGACACCCAATTATTTTTATCATTATTATTATTAATATTATTGTTATTATTATTAAATAAAAATTAACAGGAGGAGGTGTTTAAAACCTTCGTTCTCCGTGACACTAGGCTGAATATCTTTGCAGATGAACAATGCAATAGCATTCGTTATTGGCGTAGAGCGAGCAGAACTGTTGCGCATGGAAAAAAAACTTTCAATGCTTTTCTCACCACTTTTGGAACTGGTTGAAGCAGTGCAATAGCCGGGGATGCAGAAACACTGGAAGATGCTTTCACAACAACACCGTGGCGCCGCTTCAAGTGACATTTCAGATTAGTCGTACTGCCCGCGTATTTTACAGATGCGCGGCACATTTTGCAAATTGCATCTGTCCTGTCATGTCGTCCATCCTTAAATCCATAATGTTGCAATACTTTAGATTTAAAACTCAGTGGGGAATGTTTGTTTTGCTTCTCGCGCTTTCTGAGGGCGCTCCACTAGCTTCATCCGCACACCTCATACACTGAGTTGTAGTGTGAGTGTACACATCCGCAAATCCGTTGCTAAGGCTTACTTTAAGTAGGTCGATTAAATTATGCGCCAAAAACAGGTTGACAACACTTGTTAATAAATAAAAAATACATTCTATATTAAAAATATAAGCTGTATCTCGGAAAAATCGATGCATCTCGCAAAAACCGATGCATCTCGATTTGCTTCCAAAATTTCATTCATCCTCTGCTGCTCAACCGATGCACTCGCATCGTGCACGCGCATGACCGCGTATCGATACATATCGGTTAATCTTCCCATCCCTAATATATATATATATATATATATATATATATATATATATATATATATATATATATATATATATATATATATATATATATTCACAGACACACTCACCTGCCACTTTATTAGGTACACCTTACTTGTACAAGGCTGGATCCCCTTTTGCCCCTAGCTGACAGAGTGGCACCTGGTGTGGTCTTCTGGTGCTGTAGCCCATCCACCTCAAGGTTGGACGTGTTGTGCTTTTATAGATACTCTTCTGCATACCTTGGTTGTAACGAGTGGCTCTATGAGTTCCTGTTGCCTTTTTATCAGCTGGAACCAGTCTGGCCCTTCTCTGATTTCTGTCATCAACAAAGCATTTGCACCCACAGATCTACTACTTACTCTCTAATCACTAGAGATGGCTGTGCATAAAAATTCCAGTAGATCAGCAGTTTCTGAGATACTCAGACCAGCATGTCTGCATTAACAACCATGCCACATTCAAAGTCACTTAAATCACCTTTCCTTCCCATTCTGATGCTCAGTTTGAACTGCAGCAGATTGTTTTGTCCATGTCTAAATGCCTAAATGCATTGAGTTGCTGCCATGTAATTAGAAATTTGCATTAACAAGAAGTTGGATGGACAGCTGTACCTAATAAAGTGGGCAATATATATATCCTCCTGAGACCCTTGTCTATTGACTTGTGTCCTGTGTAGAGGACATTAGGTTTTCATGAATTTTCTTTACATTTTTAAGCTACTTTTTCAAGTCCTGTTGTACTGTTCAGAGGACTTCCTGGGCTTTCTAGTGATATGTCATTTGATTGGCTGGCATGCTAGGAACCACTTCTTACACTGCATCCAAAATGGCCGAAACACAAAAAAACATTTTATGGGAAGCAGAGAGCCATGTAAAATTTAGCTTTTAAAGTTTTTTTTTTTTTTTTACTATTAATATTACATAAATTTGTTTATTAAAGTGTCAAGAACAATACATTTAGCTTAAAAAGCTGTTAACTTATTTGTGTTTTTAAATGTCAACTATAGTGGGCACCAGGACTATCTTAATGTAATTAATGACTGCATGTTGTAGGGGGCAGAACTGAAGCAGAGAGGATTCTTTATAAAATAGTTGAAGAAGACTCTGATTTAGAGTCTGACAACCAGACAACAAGAGAATTAGAAACAATTAGAGAATGACAATCACTTTTATTACATTTTTTATTTTTGTTTATTTATTTATTTTTTTTGAGTTCAGCTCTCTTTTAGACTAAACTGTTCCAGGAATTTTAATACAAAAGGAAAATGGCTTTTGTTTTGTTTTTGTTACAATAATAATGGATTATTATCCTTTTACAGTCATATCCTGTACAGTTTTGTTGTCGGAGAGGCGGTCGTTTTGAACTAAAATGGTCCTGTTGTCCACTACAGTCAACATGCTGTAAAATTAAAAACAAAAGCAAAATGTAAAAATTAGGATGAAGAAATCACAGAAAAAAAAAAGAAAAAGGAAAAAACACTTTGGGTCTCAGGTGTCTATATATATATATATATATATATATATATATATATATATATATATATATATATATATATATATATATATATATATATATATATATATATATATATATGTGTGTATATATATGTATGTATGTTTGTATGCAAACTGAAACTTATCAAAAAACAAACAAACATTAACAAACTTAATTTTGCTGTCCAAAAATCTTTCTAATATGTTGGAATTTTGTAGTTATTTATTTGTTTATTTACTTACTTATTTATTTATTTATTTATTTATTTATTTATTTATTTATTCATTCATTTATCTATTTTTTTCAGCAACACATTTGAATTTAAATGTATTATTCTTCTATTCCTAAATATTTTAGGTAAAAAGTAATAAATAAAATTATTTAATTTTAAAATGGGGATGTGCTCATTTATGCAGAGCACTTTATATACAGTCTTTTCAGTCTACTTTCAAAAATTCACATGATCCACCCATTATTTCTGCGAAAACATGATTACATTATTTATCAAAATATTGATAAAAAGTTTTAAAGCAAGTCTCCATAAGAGGAACCATGACTGTTGATTTTATTTTATTTAAAAAAAAAAACAAAAAAAAAAAAACATTTTAAATGAAAAGCTGTTTCGTTTAAGGAAACTATTTGAGTTAATCCAAGAATGAATATTTATTAGATCTTGCTCTCTTCACTTGTTGATTAAACCCAAACGTACCTATTTTTCTTTTATTTTAGCGAACCAGTAATTTCCTTTTGAGCAAATGCTGTTTTCTTTCTAGACATGTGTTTAATAATACTGATTTCACTCACAACATACGGTTCTAAATACCATTTTAATCTGTAACATAAGCAGTCGCCCATTGTTCCACTTTCCCCAGATACAAATTCCTTGAAGTTAAATATGCTTCCCAGAATTAACACTGCGAACCAGCAATGCAATATGTATTAATCTATAATACAATTGTGTTCAACAACAGCGCTTAATCCTGTTGTGTAAATCCTTTGATATATTGGCCAGCTGTCTACCTTTTTTATACATTGCTGGCATTATTTCACCTTCCTCAATCAATTGTGACATCTCCAACTTAATCTGCCTAAACAGACCTCATTTTATGATGAATATTATAGTCGTAGATGAGTTTAGCTTTGCTAGTAAATAAGCACATATGATTATCAACGCTCCGTTCTGTTTGTTAGAGGCAGTGCTAGAGCGCCGAGGAGATTCAGAGTCATTTTGCATGCTACGCACTCAGGGCATATTACACATTCATTCCACACAATGTGATTAAATGCTTGTTTTCACAGAAAATGCACTGAATATGAACAATACCACCACTTTCCTGAGGGAAAACACTGCTTTTATGAGCTTTTAGACACTTTGCATTCTAATCTGTGAATCTGTAGGGGAATTTGCCATGCTAACCATGCCAGTTAATCAAAACCTCACCGGCAGTTTATTTATTCTTTCATGAATCCCCACTTGTGTCTTTCTGTAAGAAGCTTCTGAAACCATTTCTGAAGTTCTTGCTGTTTTCTGAGGTGGCGAGGTCAATAGTGTTTGTTGAAGTTTTAATGACCTCTGTCTTTTCGTTCCCCCCCTTTCTCTCTCTATCTGTGTAGTTTGATTAATTTGCTTGGCCAATCATACCACACGCAGCACAGATTAAATCTAGCTAGGATCCTGATAATTACACACAATCCTTGGTCATCAAGGAATGTAAATCTACCACATCTCATCTTTATTCAGGGACAGATTTTCTCAACGTCTCTTAGTTCTGAGAGCATGAGGTAAAATGGCCTTTTCACTTTTTGTATTTATGTCAAAGCCACATGTCTATTCACAAGGTGAATGGTTCTGACATGAATAAAAGCCATTAGATAAATAATAATAATAATTATTTCTCTCTCTCTCTCTCTCTCTCTCTCTCTCTCTCTCTCTCTCTATATATATATATATGTATATATATATATATATATATATATATATATATATATATATATATATATATATATATATATATATATATATATATACAATTTAAATATAGTAAAATATTGTAAAAAAAAATAACTAAAATAAATTTAATGTATTTTTGTATAGATAGATAGATAGATAGATAGATAGATAGATAGATAGATAGATAGATAGATAGATAGATTGGCTTATATTACTATGATAACATACATCAGCAAGCAGAGGACACTCTACGTTTTGACAAATTAGGCTGCTGTTGGACAACATAATGTACTTTTGAGGCTTTTTTATTTTAGAATGTAGTTGTTTAGATTGCAACTATGCAGTTTATTTATAAGGATAGTGACTATTTTAAATTATTCTGATTATATATTTTAAAAATTTCTTAGAGACAGCACATCGGCGGCCATTAGCCTGTCATTGAGCAGACCAAAGATGGTTGATGTTGTCCATTCACGAGATGGCAACAGAGATCGCATAATAAGCCCTTAGATGAGGAAAAATACAGTATGATTTTAAAGTACAGGTGATCAAATCATTATTAAACTGTTTAGTGACTTTTTAAATCAATCTCTCTCATTTGAATGTTGTAGTGCTGTATTTATACCATAGTAATTGCAGTGTATCGAGTGTGAGATGGGACTCATCTTAAAGTCTTAAAACCAGAGATGATGATTCTCTAGCGTAATGTCTAAAGTGATGACGAAACAGGTGATTTTGCTCACATTTTTTTAAAAGCCTAAACGGCATGAAAAGCCATCAATCTAGAGACATTTCTCAATATTTCTCTGTTGCAATCGGGAGATCACAGATTACTGTTGTGTTTGAGATGAGAAAAAATGCTAAACACATGCAGCCATTTCTTCTTGCTTTCTTTTTACTGAACTATTTTGCAGTAATGAACTATTTTGCATATATATATACGCAAAATATGTGTATATATTGCATATATATATATATATATATATATATATATATATATATATATATATATATATATATATATATATATATGACACACAAATATATAAACAAGACACACAAAAAAGTGTACACAAAAAAGTATTGGAAATCAAGTTTTACATTTTCTTTAAGTGTTCATAGTGTAAATTTTTTGCGCTTCATTTATGTGAGAAATATCCTTCAGAAGAGGAAGCTTAAAAGCTGCTGTTATTGAATTTCAGCCACACAATATGTTTATATTTTCTCTAAGAGAGAAATCAAATGTCAGTATTCCCAACTGAGCACAATTAGTTCCGCTCGAGTGTAAAATGGTCTGAAGACATGAAGCTCTGGTCAGCGTTATCGACGGCTATAGCAGAGGTATTGAATTTTCCAGTTGGCCAGAACACAATGATTAATTTTCAGCTGCTTTGAGTCCATTGTCATATCATTTTACCAGACCATTGCTACTGCATGGACCAACTAAGAATAAACCAGGCTGTGTGCTGTATGGAAATAATTAAAAGAGAGAGAGAGAGAGAGAGAGAGAGAGAGAGAGAGAGAAAGAGAGAGAGAGAGAGAGAGAGAGAGAGAGAGAAATCTTTGGCTAGTTTTAAATATATTTTCAGGTTTTAGGTCAGGCATATTTGTAAACAGGATGAATGTCTGGAGTTTAAGGGTTAAATATATGTCAATGCATATGAAAATGATGGGTGCCCTGACATGATGAGTTTTAGGGCTGAGAAATAATGTTATTTGCAACATTGTTCATATTACAGACAATACTAAACCATAATAAAACTAAATATTGTTATTGCTTTAAAAGCATATTCATAATAACAGCCTGGGTAACACTTCACAAAAACTACACACTATGAATTACTTATTAAGCATTAGCAAATTGTTAATTCTGTTAAAGTTAAATTATAAAAAAATTAATCACTAACAAAGTATCAAAAAACTATCAATAAGGATGTCATACATCAAGAAAAGAGCACGTGTAGCTGTATTTATAAAATGCTTACTAAAGTCTAATAATGCTTAACAAATATTGAATTAACTATTGGCTAATGTTTAATAAATAATTCATAGTGTGCAGTTAGTTATTATAAAGTGTTACCAACATGTGAACAATTTCATAATGAATCAGTCACATGTTAGAACTTGCTAACACAATTACTTACAGTTTATAAAATGCTTTTTCTATAAAATACATAAAAAAATTAAAAATAAAATCTATGCCTCTTTCAACTTTTTTTTACAACCGCACTGTAAAAAAAGTTAAAACTTAAAGTTTTAAGGCAACAAACTTTACTCAACTTAAATTATGTTAAGAGCAGTAATTGGGTTGAATGTTGAGTCAATTCCAAAATGTCTTAAAGTTTGAGATGTCAACTTTTTTTTTTTTACAGTGCAGACTGTAGACCATGTTGCAAGTATAGTTTGTAAACATATTTAATTTATTGTTATAATAAATTTATCATTTATAATATAATAAACCTTAGTTTACTTGACTTTACTTAATCTGTTGGCTTAGAATTAGTAAGTAATTTAACCATGCGCATAATTTAAAAAAAAAAAAAAAAGCTACATAAACTTAACAACTGCAAGTTTCAATAGCTTTACTTATTGTTTAAAAGTAAAATCTACTTTTTGCGTTTAAAGGGTCATGAACCCCCCCTCCTCCCTTCAGTTCAAGTCTACCTCAGAATTGTTTTCAAAACAATTCTCCATGATGGGTGTGGAGTGGGAGGAGTGGGCGTGGCCAGCAGTGCAGGGGGAAAAGAGGAGGGCAATCTACTGTGAGTTGGCTCACAAAATCAGACTGAAAAAATCTGATACAAAATGTGAGGAGACGGATAATTTTATAGTTTACAAAGTTAAAATGCAAATAAATAAACAGTAAGTAATTTAATGTCGTAACATACATACATACATTTATACACACACACATACATACATACATACATACATATATATTATGTATGCATGTATGTATGGCTATTTGTATTTTCATATATAACCACAATTTGTTATATCATTATAAATATAATCTTGTATATATGTTATACAAACACTGTAAATGAGGAGAACTTCTCTCCTCCTCAATCCCCTGGTCTGAATGCAGACACAGTGAATAGCAGTGCAGCAGGTCTTTTTCCTAATTTATTTCAACCATTAGCCCTGCCGACAATCTGGAAGATTTTAAGGTGAACACAGCAGCACGCCCATGTGTCTGAATGGTAACAAACTTAACTAATAAAAAGTCTGCCATTCTCCAATTCTTGTACAGTTCTCCTGACAGAAATGCTTGCTGTACACAAACAGCTTTGCTGTATCGGCCCTGACAGCATCGCTGGGAAAGCCATGCAACAAATGCTGTGGATCATGGAAACAAACACATATGATCTTTCATAAATGGCTAAATTCTGCATGCCATGGTCTTACCACTTGGCAGGTCTGTCTATGGAAAGCAGGTGCAGTCATGAATAAGTCATTAGCAGGGTCTTCTCATAGGGTAAGAAAACTCAGTCTATGAGTAATAATAAGAAACCGACACGTCATCTCATGGAAGGCAGATAGCACTGCATCACTGATTATGATCCCTTCCCAATAGTGATTTTAAACCCGGAAGATGAAATTAGCTGACAAAAGCTCAAAATCATCCAGTTTTCCCCACAAGTAAAGCTAACAGGTGCTAACATTGTAATAATTGATGCTAAATACACACAAATCTGTTAAAATCAAAATAAAAGTACTTCAGGGTTTCTTGAACTTTTAAAGCATATATATAATAGGTTTACTTACTTATTTAAAGTAAAATAACTAAATGCTTTTTACAATGAGTGTAAGCATAATACACATGTAAATAACATCAAATTAAAATGTTCTAAAAAGACAAAGATTGTATTTCACATGCGTGATAAAAAAAAAACTGCCCTCGAGAAGAAAGCTGAAATTCTGCCGTCACAGAAAAGAGACTGTCAGCTGTCAGGTCTGTTGTGGCAGCCCAGAGGAGAGTGAAGGAAGATTCTCCTGTCTCGTTCACAGTCGTGTCATCCGTGATAAATAAAAGAGAGGCGCTGGGTGGTCAGAGTCTGTTTAATGTCTAGACAGGGGGAGAGGGACTGAAGCCCATGGGAGGCTAAAAAGAGCCTGAAAGTGTTCATTTCGCATGCAATAGTCTGTCAAACGCAGGAAAACTAAACCCTGCTCTCACACTTTGTATTATGGAAATGTGGCTACTGTGTTTTATACAATGAAAGAGACATTTACATTTCTTTACCCTTCATTCCAGAGCAACTCCTGAGGCCTGAGCGTGTGTGCGAGTTTGAGGAAATGTTCTTCAGCCTCAAGCAAAACCATAAGTGTGTAATGCAAGGTCAGTAATGCATATTTAACAATGCAATTTTTCCTTTTTAACTTAGTTTTGTACATGTTAATAAAAATTAAGGATTTTCTGTGGGAAATGTGTACATAAATGACACTTTAATGATGCATATTACTATAAGAGTTTGTAATGGATGGAGTTTGTAATGGACATAAGGGAGTATAATTTAGAGATGCTGGACAACAGTTGAGGATCTACATGCAGTTTTATTTAGAATTGTCAGGCAGGCAATGGTCAACAGGCACAAACAGGAGCATAAGGGTAATCCAGAAGCAGAGTCGAAAACACAGGCAAAGAGCTCGATATAGGTGGCAAACAACAAAAACAAGGCAATGGTCAAACACAGAAAGACTAGACAAGGTTACGCTTTGTAGTGTTACAGCAAAACAAGACTCAGCAAAGTGTGTGAGAAAGTGACTGGTTTAAATAGTCTAGGTAATCATTGATCATGAGTTTCAGATGTGTGTGTGCGATCTGCAACTGGTGATCATAACAGGAAGAACTTTAGCAAAAATATTAGCTATTTAAATAGATTACCTTTTTATCTGATTGCTACTATATATATATATATATATATATATATATATATATATATATATATATATATATATATATATATATATATATATATATATATATATATATATATATATACATACTGTATAGTGTTATAGAAATGTACACAGGCTTATTTAGACACAGAATATTTTTTTTTTTGCTTTGTTTGTTAAATATTTTTAGCACATTGGTAAGTGTTTGGTACAGTTATACAGTAATAAGATTATGTCGTCTAAGAGCAGTCTTTATAAAACATGAAAAGCATGTGTGTGTGAATCTACTGTGCAGTAAGTCAGTAGGGTATATTAGTGAAGGTAGTGGAGCATCTCTGTTCTGAGCCTCTTTCCCTTCCACCTGTCATTGCTGACCCAGTCGTCCTCATCCACAGTTCCACATACAGTACAGTCCTTATACCATTCACCCCTTAACAACAGACATGCAACACTGAACATGGCTCAGCACTTTCTTTTTTTCCTCTCTCTCTCTCTCTCTAACTCTCTCTCTCTCTCTCTCTCTCTCTCTCTCTCTCTCTCTCTCTCATCATTAGCTGCTGTCTCTGACACCATAAGCTCACTGATAGTATCACAAACCAGTGTCCTTCATACACTAAGTTGCAACTAACAAAAATATTCATTGTAGTGCTACCGGTTTGTATTTCCCCATACACTATAATTGGTTGTTTAATTATATAGCTTTAATCATTTATTTTAATGATAGAAAATTACTAGAATCACAGTAGTTTATATACTACAATAATCATCAGTAGTTGGAGCTGACACAATCGTCGTAGCAGCATCAGCCAATGAAATTAATTCTCAATCGGCTACTATCTGAGCTGGGGTATTTGCATAAAGTGATCTGATTGACTGATGCATACGTTGGCACTTGAAGAATGTAAAAAAATTCCCAGCTTCTGCAGGGAGCAACACCGCTCAAATGGCGGCGGTGGATCCACAATTCAGTTCAGCAAAGCTTGACGTCACCCATTCAAAGTGAATAGGAAGCCTTCTGTGCCTGACGATCGCGTTGTCAAATAGGGAAAATTAGGTTCATGTCTAGCTATCACTGGAAGCAAAATCAAGCAATAAAATAGTGACTAGCCTGTTTGCTCTCTGCATCCATCTTTGTTCCAAAATCTCATATGGTTTTTCCTTAACAACTCGCTGTCTGCTATAGAACTATAGAGAATAAGATTAGCATGTGAAGAACAAAGCTAATAACAGTTTATCACTGCTGTCTGACCACAATTCCCTCACAAGTCAAATCTTCAGCAGTAACACCTGATTCACATGAGTTTCAGCTTGACGGAGGGCATGGCTGAAATTCAGGCTGATGTGATCATCATAGCAGTGTCAGCCAATGAAATGAGTTCGCAATCTGCTACTGTCTGAGCTGGGGTATTTGCATAAAGTGATCTGATTGGCTGACGCATCTGTTGGCACTTGAAAAGTATAAAAAACTTCTCAAGATATGCAGCGAGCAACACAGCTGTAGTGGCGCCAGTGGATTCACAATTCATTTTGTCAATGCTTGACGTCACCTATTCAAAATTAAAAGGAAGCCTTGATGCTGACTCCCTGTGTAAATCGGGTGTAAGGGCCATGTCTAGTAACTGTAACCAAGATCTAAAAAGGGGCGTGGTCATGTTGGATTTTGTGTGGAGTGTTGGTATTTTCTAAAGTTGTCACAATACTGGAATTCAGCGCTGATTTGTCATTGTGTTCACATGCTCAAGAGAAATTATTGTAATTGGCCGTGAAGGTCATCAGTTTACCAACTTTGTGTGGTTTACTGAGTGTAAACAGATACAGGGACACTGGAGTGTTTCAAAGTCACATCCATCAGCTGCTTTGTCTAGAAGCTGACATACAAGCAACCTGCTGATAAATCACTAACGTTAAAAATGGACATTTTTAAAATTTCAGTATCGCTTGGTACCAAATTGCAGTATCGTGCAACCCTAGTATTATTTAAATATATAAACATTATTTGCCAGAATTCACTCAGTGAACATTTAATGTATAAAATAACATTAAATCCTGTAGACCTTCTAGCAATACTGAAAGATCTTAACAACCCCAATCGATCATAAAACAACCTGCCTTCTTCATCCTAGAAAACAAAATGAGTTGACCTGAGGTGCTTGTATGGGAAAATGAGGCTCACTTCTAGCTATCAATGGAAGCCTCCTAAAAAAAAAAAACAATAAAAAAAAATAAAGATTAGCCTGTTCATCCATCTTTGTTCTAGAAGCTCACACAGTTTTTTTCTTTCTGAGCTGCGTGTGACACGATCGTCTATAGAGAGTGGAAGATTAGCATTAGCATGTGGAGAAAAGAGCTAATGAAGCACACATAACAGGTTATCACATGTGTCTGAGCATGATCCTCTCACAAATCAAATCTTCAGCCAATCCTCCTGATGGATAATTGCGGACAGGAGTGCGATAAGCTTTTTTTTTTTTTTTTTTGTAATCGAGATCTGTCAATCATGAATGCCACACGACTTCTCGATCTGCGGTGTTTGCTCAATGGAATGGAAGAATTCGGCCGGTGTCGTTCGGGCCAGTTCCTTTTCTGCTGCTGTGAAGACTGCTCTTGCTTCGTTTCATTAACTGGGTGGGAGTAAAAGCAAATTTGCCTTATGAAAAGCAATTACTGCACTGCTGACTGGTGCTTTTGTGTGCAGAGGAGAAGTTCCTGTCCCTGGCGCTCACATTCAAGACTTCTGCATCATTGATTTTTAAAACACAGACAGACTTTCTGCTGAGGTTTAAGCCCTTCAAGTCTGTTCAGCTGGCTGTATTGAGGCCTTATTTAGATACTGAGATAAACATGTTTTGCTTTGTTTAATAATTAGCATGGCAGTTGAAGTCAAAATCGATAGCCCTCGTGTGAATTTTTATTGCTTATTCCAATATTTCCCAAATTATGTTTAACAGAGCAAGGATTTTTTACTGTATTTCTTATCATATTTTTTCTTCTGGAGAAAGTTATTTTTATTTCAGCTATAATAAAAGCAAGGTCAATATTATTAGCCCCTCCCTTAAGCAACATTTTTTTCTGATTGTCTACAAAACAAACAACTGTTATACAATGACTTGCCTAACTACCCTAACTTGTCTAATTAATCTAGTTAAGCCTTTAAATGTCAGTTAAGCTGAATAATATTTTGAAAAATGTCTAGTCAAATATTATGTACTGCCATCATGGCAAAGATAAAATGAATTAGTAATTGGAAATTAGTTATTAAAACTATTATGGTTAGAAATGTGTTGAAAAAAAAAATTCTATCTGTTAAACAGAAATTGGGGAAAAATATATAGGGGGGCTAATAGCTCAGAAGGGCTAAAAATTCTGACTTTAACTATATGCTCAGCTATTCTTGAACATTGTTTATCAAATAATACATATTTATGAAGAGTCATGTGGCTCTAAAAAAAAGTATTGGCTGTTGAAGATGATCTTTGCCATCAGTGGAATTAATTATATCATTTGGTTAAATGTGATGTTTAATTTATCAATTATATATTTTTTTCTCAACACATTTATTTTAGTCTTTGCCATGATGACATTTAATAGCATTTTGTAATATATACTAGTAATTTTGCAAGAACCTTGTGTTCAGCTTAAAGTACAATTTAAAGGCTTAACTAGGTTAATTAGTTTAACTAGTAAGATTAATTAAGCCATTCAATGGCATTGGACAGCAGCAGTTAGCACTGTAGACAATTTTATTTTATAATATATAATTTTATTTTCTAATTTAATAAAATGTTTATATTATTTTTTATATTTTATTTTATTTTTTAGTAATTTAATCATTTTTTATTTTAATATATATATATATATATATATATATATATATATATATATATATATATATATATATATATATATATATATATATATATATATATATCTTGTATAACGATGGGTTGTTCTTTAGACTATCGAGAAAAAAATATAGCTTAAAGGGGCTAATAATTTTGCCCCTAAAATGGTGTTTAAAAAATGGAAAACTGCTTTTATTCCAGCTGAAATAAAACAAATACGACTTTGTCCAGGAGAAAAAATATTATCAGACATACCGTAAAAATTTCCTTGCTCTGTTAAACACCATTTGGAAAATATTTAAAAAAGAAGAAAACTTTTGAAGGGGGCTAATAATTCTGATTTCAACTGTATATATTGTAAATATTTTGTTGTTATTTATTTACATAAAACTAATAACAAGCCATCATAGTTTCACATTTACTTTGAGCAACATACACAACAGCAGTACATTTTTACACCCCTAGTTACGTGTTTCTCAAATATTAGCCAAAATATGACTGCCTGTTCTGATTTTAGGAATGTTTTCAGAATATTTTAGGAAAAAGCTTTAGACCTTCAGGATTTTGTTTATCGGAAATTGAATGAATTTATATTAAAGTGCAAAGAAAGCTATTACTGGTTCTTTTAATCTAGGTACTGAGTTTAGCTTGGTAAGAGGATTGTAAGTGCCAACTTATTAAATGCAAGCAATTTGCGTGATTGTGTTTCCTGTAAGCTGCAGTGATTCACAATGTGTGATAACATCTTTTAGCTTGTGATCTGTCATGATATATGTGTATTAGATGGGCTGGAAGTGTATGAGATACAGAGTGCCAGAAAGAGGAAAAAATTTAGAATTAACAGATTCATCAGCCTTAAATTGAAGTAATGGCTTGTGGTAAAAAAAAAAAATAATAATAATAATAATTAAAAAAATTAAAAATACAACACAAATACTGCTTAAATAGTGCATTTAAAAGTAAACAAATAAATTAGTCAACAAATAAATAAATAAATAAATAAATAAATGAATAAATAAATAAATAAGTACATGTCAATCACCAGCGATCTAATCTTTGTAGATCGCTGGTATACATGCAGATTGCTAAAGGTTTAAAATCAGGCATTATTTGGACTATAGATCCAGTCATGCACTGATCACACGCACCTGTTCAGGATTCCATTGATTTCACACTTTCATGGCTGGGAGCTGCTCATGAACTGATTAAATGGACTTAATAAACCGCACACACACATCCACGCTTCAGAGTCTTGTTTAACTGTATTGTAAATTTTATGACTTGTTTTCCTTGCCGGTTTTGACCCATGCTTTGTTTTGTTAGTTTTCTTTTTATTCCTGTCTGCTGCCTGCCTTTGAACATCTGCCTGTTTATCGACCATGACCCTGGATTGCTTGTATACATCAGTTTATTCCTGTATTGACCGTTGCTTGCCTGAGCATTCTCACAATAAATCCTATAGATTGGATCCGCAGTCCGTTGTCAGCGTTCACATCACATTACAGAAAACAAATAAGTAAATACAAAATTAAATAAAAAAAACAATTAAAAGTATAACTAAAGTATCCAAATTATAATCAACAAAATTGTTTTTTTAATTTGGTTTTCAGACTGAGTAGTAGTATTATTTTAGTTTTGTTTTTGTAGCATTTAATTTTGAGATTTAGTGCTGATAGAATGTTATTTCACAATTTTTACTAATATTTTCAGATTATAGTTTAGTTTTATTAATTTTGCTATGTGGGTTTATGTTTTTTATATTATATTTAGTCATGGAGCTTTTAACAGATTCCTCAACCTTAAATTGAAGTAATAACTTGAGGTCAACAAAAAAAAGCAAACCAAATTCTGCTTAAATAGTGCTGTTTAAAGTGTAATTAAACAATCAAACAAACAAATAAATAATTATAACTAAAATATCCTAACAATTATTAGCAAAATTGTTTATTAGTTTTGTTTTTAGACTGATCAGCTGATCAGAATTTTCGTTTACGTAGCATTTCATCTTGCGTTTTAAATCTGATTTCTTTTTTCACTTTGAACAAAGATTTGATGATTTGAAGATTTGTTGGCTACATGTTTTCTTTTCTTCTGATTAATATAATAATACAATTTATTATGGTCACATATTATTTTATGTAATTTCAGGTCCAAAATGATATAAATTTTTACCTAAATACAGGTATTTCTGATATTCTGAGTGCCGATGAAACATTATTTCATCCATATTTTAACAATTTTTACAAATATTTGTAGATTACAGTTTAATCTTAATAATGTTATGTTTTTATTTATTTTTTTATTCATGTATTATTTATTTAATTTTGTCTAGTTGATTTCATGTTTTTCATTCAGTGCGCATGTTTAATTTGATTTAGTTTAGTTAAGTGGTAACACTTTACTATAAGTTTGTATTAGTTAATGTTAGATAATGCATTTACGACCATGTACAAACGATGAACAATACATTGCTTACAGTATATGTTCACGCTAATTAAGCTAAGTTAATGCAAACAGTCATGCATGGTTAATACGTTAACTGCATTAACTAATGTTAACAAGCATAGATTTGTATTTTAATAATGCATTAGCAAATGTTGAATTATGATTAATAAATGCTGTACAAGTATCGTTCATAATTAATTCATGTTAGTAAATACATTAACTAATGAAAGCTTATTCTAAAGTGTAAGCAGTTAAGTTAGTTTGACATTAACCATACTGATACTATACATTCATTGTTCTCGTGTCTACAGTAAATCAATCCACCAAACTAGCAGGCTGCACACAGAAACCTCTTGTTTCTCATTGGGCCCTAATTTACAAACGTGTTCTAATTTAAGCTGTTTTTAACAACAAGGTGGCGAACAGCAGGTAGAAATTCCCACAGCTCATTCTAATAAGGCAATCACCACACCTGTGTCTTTTTGTAATAAGAGACTGCATTTTTTTTTTCTTCAGCTGAGTTCAACAGCAGTGTTCAGAGCTAATAAAGCACGAGTGTATGGACTGACTGGAGAGAAATAAAAAGAAGAAACTATGAGAGCAAAATACTATATGAGATGAGAGCGAAATACTATGATTTTTGAAATACTATAAGAAATAGACTTGCAATTTTGACAGTCTGATTTGTGAGATAAAAACTTGCATATAAAAGGCAAAGTAAAATTGTGAAATTGAGATGTAAACTAACTATTCAAGTCTGAAATTGATATAAACAGAATTTTTACGTTAAAATAAATAAAATTGCAAGACGTAAACATTATACATTTTAAATAAGTTATTTAATTACCAATTATTATTTACTAAATGCGCAATTACAGTAAATAAAATACAAAATAAATAATTTTATCTATACATTACTAGTTCAAATAATAATATAATGTCTTTATTTATGCTGTTGCTTTTTCAAAATGTTGCCAAACTTCGACATATGCTATCAATGTCTGATGTGGAAAAGCTTATTCATGTTTTAATGACCTCACAATTAGATTACTGTAATGCGTTACTAGGCTGTTGCCCTGTTGGCCTAATTAACAAACTTCAGCTAGTTCAAAATGCAGCTGCTGCTTTCTAGAACAAAGAAATTAATGTTCTTATTACTCCAATTCTTTCATCATTGCATTGGCTCCTTATTCAATATCGTATCAATTTAAAATTTTATTGACTACCTACGAAGCCCTGAATGGCTTAGCTCCGCAGTATTTGAGGGAGCTCCCGGTGTATTATAGCCTCTCAGGTCCACAATGCTTAGTTAATTCTGGACAATTGATTATTCCCAGAATATCAAAATCAACTGTAGGTGGTAGATCTTTCTCATATCTGGCACCTAAACTCTGGAACAGCCTTCCTACAGTTTGGGAAGCAGACACACTCTTTTAGTTTGAAACTAGATTAAAGACATCTCTTTGCATTAGCATACACATACAACAAACACATACAAAATGCTTTTGAAATCCAAATCCTCTAAAAGATTGTTTGTCTGCGTTATTTAGGGCTACTGAAGCCAGGAACACTTCTCAAAAGACATTTTAATTTGAACAGCATGTGCGATTGTTGTTAGTCTGTTTTTATTATTCCCAAAGTTTCCAAAATCCTGGACCAGGCCATATCCTGAGCAGCTGCTGTGGTGGTAGTTCTTAGCAGGACTTAGGAGGACTAGAATAGGAACACATTGGGCCCTGGGGCTATGCTGTAACAAAGGGTACCTTTTGGTTTTAATTTATTTCCTCCTATTTTAATTATATGCGTATAGTCTATTGTAATTTTTTATTTGATAATTAATACTATTTTATTGCAACACCAAATTAGACCCGTCTTAATCAATCAAATAATTATATAAAATGAAATAATAAATAGATAATGTAGCCTATGATAATAATAACAACAACAAATAGCAAAAAAATAAATAAATAAATAAGACATGAGTTCTTATTCTGGTCCTGCTAACAACTATTAAAAAAACACTAGTAAGTAATAATAATGATAATAATAATAATAATAATAATAACAATAATAATAATAATAATAATAATTATTATTATTATTATTATTATTATTATTATTATTATTATTATTATTATTATTATAAAGACCTTGCTAGAAAACAATCATGCAAACCAGGTTCTGCTAAGAAATGGCCATTTTTGCTCAGCGACAGGTGCACAGTAGCAAGACGTTTGGCAGCGAACTATGAATTTATTTTAATGCCAAATAAGTTGACCACTTAGGCCTATTAAAATATTATTTAAAAACTGTACTGAAAAACCAAAAGCTAAACAAAAAAACAAAAATGTGAGCAAAAGAAAAAACGAAAAACGGCAGTTTTCTTCCTTCACTTTATTCCGCTTAAAATTAGAAAAAAAATCAGCAAAACGTATACAGACTGAGAAGAAGCAGGAGAGGAAGTAATGATGATAAAAAAGAGAAGAGTTTATTGAATAATCTTAGTTGCGTACATGAGTCAATGCTCAGACTTCATCTGATCAGGATAAATCCAACAAGAGTTATTATACTACAAGCAACAACAATGGAAAATTACTGCTTCACAACAATGTCCAGAGACAACACAGACCTTGAAATGGGTATATTCTCTTATCTCTTTCTCATGAAAACAAGTGTCGCTTGACTACACAGTCATATAACAATATGGAAAAGTGGAAATAATAATAAAGCAATAATAATAGGAAGCATCATTAATAAAATATAAAAACATAATAAAATGATAAATAATAATCAATAACAATAATCATTAAATCATCAACTAATGATCAATAAAATGATGTAATAATAATAATTTAAATGACTAATGATCATATGATTAAATAAAATAATTAAATGAAGAATAAATGAATATAAACTAATGAAAACAAAATGCAACACAATTGAATGGATACTTTCTTAAAACAAAACACACATAAGTTTGTTTTCAGATCCTTAGTAAGATTCTTCACCTTAAATGTGAAATACCTCAAAATAAACATGCAAGACCCCCAACTCCCACAAACACACACACACACACCCTCCAAAAAAAATAAACAAAAATAAAAAATCAGACATCACTTGAAAGCTTTTGCATCTGAACTCTTCATATAGTTCCAGAGATGAAAGCTCATATTTGCTGACACATAATGAACAAGAAATGAAAAACAGCCTCCTAATCAAATTTATTTCACATCGACATCCTTTCTGTTCTGAATGACTATGGTAACAAATGTGTTGCGGTGTCCGCCCTGAAAGTTCTAATGCGTGTCTTGTGTGATTTTTCAGGTCGCTGTGACACAAAGTGAAAGGTCAGGCATAAAGCGGGCACTCAGTGGCAGCAGTGTGAGTTCGTCCCTCAGGCTTTCCGGATCCAGTAGGTGGCATTTAGCTTGTACTCGCTTGCTGTGTGACTCCATGTTCTCAAATTCCAACAATATCGCTCTTCCAAAGAAAGATCAGCAGGTCTCCGTGGCCTCACCAGGACTTCTGCACTTTCAGAGTCACTGAAAGCCCAGAAAGGTTCTGTCTCTGAAAGCCCTGGTAGAATGTGTGCAACATCGAGGGCGCAGGAGGCCAGACTTCTGCTGTCCGTGGCTTTCTTGCGCTCCAGAGGGGGTTCGTTCTGCCGAATAAAAGGAAATCTGTCCCTTGCATTAAAACCACTGGAGACTTTTGATTCGCTTCTTTTAAACACCAGATACAAGGGGTTTGGTCAATAGAGAGTTGTTTTCTTATCCTTATTTTTTAATTCTCAGTTTTTATACGCCTCGCATGGATCTGCGGATAGATTTCACTGTTTCACTAATGGAGAACAATGGAACAACATGGTGAAAGTGTTTAAAAAAGGTAAATTCGTCTGTTTGTTTGGGTAGGAAGGGACTGATAGTTACTAAATGATTGTGTCACTTGTTAAAGGAATAGTTCACACACAAATTTACTCATAAACGACTCATCCGTGGTCCCAAAGCTTTATTTCTGTTGAACTTAAAAGAAGATATTTTGAAGAATGTTGTACATGTAACCACTGACCTCCATAGTAGAAAAAAAGACTATGGAAGTCAATTGTTAGTGGTTTTCAACATTTTTAAAACTATATACAGGGCTAAACAATAGGGACTGCCCAGAGAGACGCTTGGGACAGTAGATAGAATCATTACTGGCCCGATTGGGACAATGCTGTCTTGTCACTAAAGTTTAATTTGCCTATTTTTCCTATTACAAACTCTATTTGTCAGTTGCATGCATTTTAAGTTTGTGCTTTTTAAGTCTTTAAATACTATCTTCTTTGCGATGTCGTAAACACCATATTGCTTTTCAGTTCCTCTTATCTGATTTGATGTTTTGAGCATGTTATTTTTTTCCATGTCCCGGTAACAACCAGTACAGCGATGAAGCGGCAACATGGCGTCAACATCAAATTATGAGGCTAAAAAAAATGTCTCTCTTGGAAGCAGACATTTACGTGGAAACAACAGGACAAAAAAAAAATTAAGAGATGTTTTGCAAAAATTTGCCGTCAGTTAAAATTTGTTAAATAATTTCAAACTGCAATAAAGTACCTCCACAATTTCCATACTGCTCTTTTTGTTTGCATAACACTTAGAATTTTGCGCATTATACATTTATTAGCAATTTTTTAAGTATTGAAAATGTTAGATTTACAGACATAATTTTTGACACATTATTTAGAACATGTGGCTAAAAACAGATATTAACTTCTTTTTCTTTTTTTTTTTTTTTGGTAAGGCCAGTGAAAATTTCGGCAGGGCAGGTAAAAATCACAACGAATAAACAACTGGCCCGATCGGACCAGTAGAAAAAATCCTCAGTGTTGAACCCTGATTTAAATATTTTTTATGTTCAGCAGAGGAAAGAAACTCAAACTGGTGTGTGAGAAAAAAAAGAGAGTAAGTGATAACAGAAATGTCCTTTTGGGTGAACAATCCTTTTAGATTCTTCTATTTATTCACTGGCCACTTTATTAGGTACACCGGTTCAACTGCTTGTTAATGCAAACATCTATTCAGCCAATCACATCACAGCTTAGTGCATTTAGGCATGTAATTGTGGTCAAAAAGATTAGCTTAAGTCAAACTAAACTTTATAATGAGGAAGAAATGATGCTGCCAGATGGACTAATGGTGTTCCTCATATTCAGTTGATTTGGACTGTCATTGAAAGAAGTGCAGATTATACAATCACTATCTGAACAAGGCCAGAAAAAAGTTTAAGAAGTAAGGGGAAACTTTTTTTTTTTTTTCAATAGTTGCCAAACTTTATAAAACTGCTTTATTTTTTCCAGAAACTAATATGAATTCCTGCCATGTGTTTTCGGATAAAATATGCCTCAAAATACAACACTAATAAATACATCTCTGTCGGGTAAATTAAAGTTTAATTTGGCCCATATTTAATCTACAATACAACTTGTTGGCAAAATAGGTTACTGTGACGTATAAAGATAGCTCACTCACTCCCTCTAGCTAAAATAAACCTCTTTAACACTTCAGTTGAAAATAAAATTAACAAGGAATTTGCTCAATTTGTACATTTTTTTTGACAGAATTTTGTTTATTTTGCATGTGTATTTTAGAGTACATCATGCTGTGTGTGTGTGTGTGTGTGTGTGTGTGTGTGTGTGTGTGTGTGTGTGTGTGTGTGTGTGTGTGTGTGTGTGTGTGTGTGTGTGTGTGTACATATATATAATTTATTTTCTTTTTTTAACTGCTACAACTGTTTACTGTGTTTTTTTATTATATATGTATGTTTTTTATGTACACTTTATAAATGCTTTGGCAATTATTGAATTGAACTAGAGAGAGAAAGAATTAGAGAGCAAGCAGTGAGAGCAAGCATTGACCTGAACTGCTATAAAGCAAAACTCATTAATATTCGTGACCATTCCAAATATGGTCAAAACCAAGCCTTGTATTCCAGGGGTAACTCCTGTGTCTGTAAATGAGCATATAAAACTGTTCCTGGAGAATTCCTAAACTCACCCAAGCCCTATGTAGCTATCAGAGAACAATTTAACACAGTGCTCCTCAACCTTTTTATCACTGCGGACCGGTCAACGCTTGACAATTTTACCGCAGGCTAGGGGCGGAGGGGGCATGATTCATAGGTTGCTAACCATCAACCATTTTTTAGAGGATGACAAGCTGACAAAACATTGCTGTGACTCTGTACAAGTTTTATTTTTGGTGAAAATTACAAACCACTGCAGTGTTTGGGTGTTCTGTGTTTATCTGAGATAATTAGTCTACCAAAATCAGTGTATTTGATGCAAGCCGAAGGCCTTCCGTCTGTTCTTGTCATGTGACCTACTGTGCGCTTCAGGAATTCACTCAACTGCGTGCGTCCAGAAGGCACAAGCACGTCACAACCATTGGAAATAACAAACTTGCTAGTACTCTAGAAAATACACCCTAAAAGGCCACCATCATTTGCAATTTCCAGCAGTTGATTTTCTTGCACAGACATGGTGGATTCACCTGATTTGTTGACAAACGGGTTGTGGATCTATTCCTTGGAAGTTCGCAAGTAATTCACTGGGCGTTTTCACCGTAGCAAAGAAACTTTTTGTCGGTTAAATTTGGGCGCTCAGGTGACCGAAATGTAAGCAAGCGAATACGGTCATTTTTCAAAGTAAAAGATTTTTTAAAATAAAAGATTGTTCAGACTAGCATTATAATTGAAACGGAAATTAATGATTTCAGGCCTGGCCTGGTGGTTGAGGACCACTGATTTAACATATTGAATTAATCCACTCTATGGCACCTTTAAAGCATGGTGAAGTTTGTTCACCCCAAAAAAAAAAAAAAAAAAATTATATTATATAAACTAAAAACAAAAATCCATTAGAAAATATAAAATAAAATTTTCCACACTTAGCATCCACTTTCACTCCAAAAAATGTCCCATTAAAGAAAAAAAAAAGAAACTTAAAAGTAACCATGGTTAAAATGCTGCATCACTCCCAAGACTAAAAAACAAGAGAAGCTGCAGGGACGTAGATTTCATCCTGAATTAAGATGCTATAGATTCAACAGTGACAAGTCCATGCACATCCAGAGAGTGAGCTGCCGAGCGCATCCTTTAATCAGCTTTTACTGTAGTTCTGCTTGCACATGCCCTTGCTCTGCTTTAGATGCTTATCACTTCTCTCATCTATTGCATTCTAATGGGACATTTAAATCTAAAGACCTCTGTCTTAAATTGGGGAGTGTGAAGCGATTACGTGTGGCGGGTCGAGCTCAGCACAGAGTCAGCCTGCCTTTGGCTTTCTCATTTCCTACAAATAGCGCAGGCTCTGGTTTTGAAGCCCTCTAATGCAGCGGCGCACTTGCATTTGAATAGGCGGATCAGTTTACTTGATGACATTGTTAGATACTGTGAAAGGTATTGCGTTATGGTATATCGTATCTCATTTCCTTTTACTATGAAACTGTGTTTTCTGTTGTAAGTCTATAGTGCAGAAGGATATTATTTACACTGTACACTGTGTCAACATATACTCTATAAAATAATAGACATAAACCAGAATAAAATAGAATACAAATTATTTTATTTACTTTTTTTTCAATTGGGAATTCAGAGTTTAGAGTGTAATACTACATTTATGTTAGAGTTTACATTTTACAAGATTTTATTTTGAGATTGCATCTTAAGATTTAGACAAGTTACAAGTTTATATCTTGCAATTTGAAATGTCTTTTTTTTGTATTAAAAAATAAGAATCGCAATTTTAACTTTTTCTCCCATATTCCTGCTCTAGACCCTTTAAATGCCGCTCTACCAAATGCTTAACCATGTTTTGACTGATTTAAATAATGACTGTTAAAGTAATTTAACCAGAAATACTGTTTAAATAATATTTTACACACACAATATTGTTAGTTTACACAGAAATCAAACAAACATAATCCTACACTTGATTTTGGTTTTATTGTACAAATAAAAAAATAAAAAAAAACATCTTAAATGAGAATCTGAAATATTTTGTCATACTTTAAAAAATAAAGACGATTTAGTATTCTAAATGTTTTTATTTATTTATTTTTATTTTAGTTTAAATTAGTCTTACACGTCATATTTTCAGATTTTTCATGGTATATGTATTAATTCTAGTACTTTTACCATACACCAACATTTCTACAATTTAGTAGAGGCTGATATTTTAGAATTTGTGATGTGTGGAAAAAAAAAAAAAAATGCTAGCGACATAAAGATTTAAAATAAAAAAAAGGGCTAAATCTGACAAATCTGCATTCCCCCACTAGAATTATCAGTTTGCATTAAACAGATTTTCACATTAATGAAATCCAAATTTACAACTCAAATAGTTTTGGTTTTATGGATTTCATAGTATATATATATATATATATATATATATATATATATATATATATAAAATTATTATTATTATTTTTATATATATTTTTTATATATATTTTTTTCTTTACATCTTGCTATTTAGATGTTTTAAACATTGTCTTTATTAACTTTAAAAGCTTTTAACGTGTCCTACAGAAATCAAATGCAAACATACAAAAACTGTAAAACCTGACTGTAATTTTTTTCTTTTTTTTTTATAAGGCCAAACAATAAGACAATTTTTGCAACCACTGTCCACCATGCAGGTTTTCTGTATTTTTCCAAAGACAAGCTATTAAAACTTCTGCTTGTATAAAACAGAAAGTTAATTTCTTATCTGAAGTAAAAGGGCTTGTATTAGGAAAAATATTTTTATAGTTTTTGGACTTTTGGTTATATCCTTATTTAATAGCATGGTTAAAAAGTTTAGAATTTTCTCCAAAAACTAAAGGAACTATTTAGATTTTTACTTGGTATTTTTATTCATATAGAACCAAAGTTATATTTTTATTTCAAATAAAACTGTAATTCAATTATGGAACGACAGTAAAGGAAGTTATCACATGAACATTGTGTCTTTTTAATCTACTTGAATCAAGTCAGATGCAATGAAAAATATATTTAAATGTAAATTCAAATGTAAATAAATGAATAGAAAGTGCATTAATAAACAGAAAAAAGTGCTAACAGAGAGAATATTATAACATATAAAAACAAAAAACAAAAAATTGAACCTAAAATAATCACTAAAATGTCCCTTACCTTACATTAAACTGATGCATTTACATTAAATTATTATAGGTTTTGCTGGTGAAATAATACACAGACTTTAACAACTGGAAACACTTTATTTTGATGGTCTGTTTGAGTATTAGTAGACTGTTTGCTTAATGTTGATACAGCTCCTTCAACTGACATTTAACTGACTATAAGAAACTTTGCAAGTACATGTCAACTTACAGTAATCCTAACCCTAACCTAACAGTCTACTTATAATCTAATGAGAATTAGTTGGCATGTAGATGCAATGTAACTTAAATTTACCAAACGGATCATCAAATTAAAGTGTGACCTACCAATTTATTTTTAATTAGCTTTTACAATTTAAATGATTTGTTCAAAATTGCTCATTCGCTAAGAACCAATATAAGTCTTCACAAATGGATTATGTACAAGCAAAATTTTGCTGGAAATAATGTTATTAATCTTTTAAACGATCAAAGAATGAGTTACTGAAGTGATTGCATAGATATTTTAAACGCAACCATATCGGGACAACCAACAAACGATTTCCCTCTTTACACTTTCTTTCTTTTGCTGGCAGCTTCGTTCATGTTTGTGGCTCTAGAGCATCATTCACAAACCCACGCTGAGTTTCATTGCTACGTTATAAGCCAGATGTGCCCCACAATACAATCAGCTCCGGTACATTATTATATAGCAGAGCAACTACAGAGAGTCAAATAATGAAACATACATGTACAGCCTGAAATAGAGATTTGCTGTTTCCAAAAAAAAAAAATAAATAAATAAAATAACCCGGAGAATGTTGCTTAAATTATAAATTTATCCATCAGAGGCAGAGCGAGACCTGCTTTTGCTCGCCTACACGCTCCTAAATTGAGTGATTTCATTACACCGTGTGATAAATATATGAATTAAATGAGCTATAACTAAATAGCGCATGCTTTGCAGTGTAATCAGTGTGTTAGTTGAATCACAGGCTCAGTCTAATAATGTAAAGAGAGCGAAATGCATTGCTGTAAATAGAGATTGTGGCTGTGCTCGACTTTGCATTTGGTGTTCATTTAGCTGTACTTATGAAGCAAGTAAACTTAATTAACCAAACAATTATCTTCCCTTTTGCAGCAGACAATGGTTTAAGTGCTGTTTTTTGTTTCAAGTGTTGAAGCTGGCTTCTGCTCATGAAACTGCAAACTATGCTTAGTAAACTTTATTTATTCAAATCTCTGACTGCGGCTCTTCTTCATCTGACAGACTGGTCATTCTTTGGGTTAAACTGTATACCATCCCTACAGCTTGGTACGCACAACAAAAAAATAAATAAAATAAATAAATAAATAAATTTTTAGCAATTACACTTTCTTAAAATTAAGATAGAGATCCCAAGATTAGTTTTTAAATCTTGTTTTCGAATGTATCATAGTTAGGTGAAATTATTATTAAGAGGGGAGGGAGAAAATTTGCCAGAGAGGGTATGGATACAAAAACACTTACAGTATTCCAAAAATGGAAAACAAGACTTTCATAACATGCAAAAATGTTAATGTTATATATATATATATATATATATATATATATATATATATATATATATATATATATATATATATATATATATATATATATATATATATATATATATATATATATATATATATATATATTCTGTCCTCTGCACTACCTGACAAAAGTCTTGTGGTCGATCCCAGCTGTAAGAGCAACAAATGAGAACTTGACTTCTAGTTGATCATTTGGAAAAGTATCATCTGTTGAACTGCATCCCAATCATCACAAATACTGCAGAAGACCAACCAGAACTCGCATGGACCCAAGATTCTCATAGAAATCACATACATTACATTACATTAAGAATGAGGGCATGCGAGAGATCCATAGAGTGGATGGCAACATTAACAGGCTGAGGTATCAAGACATTTGTGAGAGAGCAAATTCTTCTTACTTCAGTCTCCACATCAAGTTCCTGAAAGCAAAGAAGGTCAAAATGCTCCAGGATTTGCCAGCGCAGTTACCAGACATGAGCATTATTAAACATGTCTGGGGTAAGATGGAGGAGGAGGCATTGAAGATGAATCCAAAGAATCTTGATGAACTATGGTAGTCCTGCAAGGATGCCTTCTGTGCCATTTCTGATGACTATATTGTGAAGTTATTCAAGTCATTGTAGAGATGTATGGATGCAGTCCTCCAAGCTCATGGGAGTTTTACACAATACTAATTATTTTCCCACTGCAGCAGTGACAAGGCTTTTGTCTAAGCAAAGTCAGACATTACTGTCCTAATTTACAATCAAGTCATGATCATATTTTATTTTGGTACAATAAGCCTAATCTAGAGGCCTTTGCCTTTCATATAAGCCACTTCTAATATCAAATGATCAGCTAAAAGTCAAGATATTGCTTGTTGTTCCTAAAACCTGGATAGGTGACAAGACTTGTCAGGTAGTGTTAATAAATATTTATTTAAAATGATTCAATTATGGACTTTAATTTTGTAATTTCAGCTGTAAAGGTCATAATTTTGTAAATAGTTCTTAAAAATAACAGAACTAAGCTTCACAGCTGAAATAATGCACAAGTTTTAACAAATAATTCTGTGTTTGGTTTTATAAAAACATAACATTGAAAATTAATATAATTTTTAAATACTTAAAAAAAAATCACTCTATTTTCTTCCATTGAAACTTCATGACAGTAGTTAGGTTAGGTTGTTGCTGTATTGAAGAATAAAAAAATACCAATAGGTGGCGACAAGACTTACCAAATGATAAACTGAACAATTAAAAAGATTTTTCCAAAATAATTTACAACCATAGTCCTCACGAAGGGATTGAGTCATTGACTCACTTGATTCTTTCAAAAACAGATTCATTCTGGAATGAAACACCGCAGTGTTGCTCTAAAAAACTAAAATGTTCAAATGCTTTGGAATTATTTTTATTGCTCCATATCAAATTTGAGATTACACTCACATGCTGATATATGTACAAATGAAACTCATACTAAACGCTATCATATCCTATAAGTATATATAAAAAAACACAGGTTCTTTTCACATCTTGAATCATATTTAAACTAACTGCCTTCTAATAGGCTTATTCATACTGTTTTTGATACCACCTCGATATAAAATTTATTGCAAGTTTAATGGCTAAAATAAAACCCTGTTCGTTTTAGCTACTGCTTTTTAAGAGCTAATAATATTTTTGTCAGCTGACTGCTCAAATTAACACAAATTAGCAAACCCATCATCATCAAAAGCATGATTTTTCTGCCTCATATTAACGTTACTCTGAGCTGTTTTGTGAAGCAATGTCTGCGAGCACTGAGCACACGTTTGGCCTTATCGAATGAAACAGCTCTGGAATATTTCAGATTGGTAAATATGTGAACAGTAAGGAAACAGACCCTTGGGCCAAACTCTGCCAGGTCTGCTGGTCTCAGCACAGCCTCGGCGCTGAAGGAACGTCTCATTAATGAGAGAGCCAAATGTCACATACAGGCATGCGGGCCAAAGCATTTTGACTTGCCCCATAAAAGTCCACATAAAATAATGAGATTCCCTGTTACTCGCGTTTCTGGCCGTATTGCACCTCGCTCACGATTTACAAAATGGGTTTCTTTAAAAAGAATCTGTCGTTTTGCACAGTGCACACACAGGTGAACTGTACGTCAGGAAAGTGCACAAACCAGCACTGCCTTTTGACTATTTATGATGTGAATCGAACATCTAAATAGATTCCTAGGGATTCATGGGCAAATTATGCAAATCTTCTGTGTGCAAATTCCTGCTTATAAGACACCATGACCTTATACAGTAATATGTGAGAAGAGATTTCTCATGGAATTGTTTTAAAGTATTCCATTTAAATTCCTAAGATGATTTTAAAGATCAACGCATGTTATGTTATATCTTGTTTCGGAATTTAAAGGTGCTGTGCTTTATGTAAGGTTTTGACTCTTCTAAAGCATAAAAATACTATGACAGGTTTGCAGATGTTTAAGAAGCATGCCAAGTGAACATTCTTGTTTATCTGAAACACAATGGTGAAGTCAGTTATTCTGCTTTAAAAATGTCTGTTATATGCCGAGAAGCTGTCTTTGATTTTGGTTCATTTAACCCACCCACTGCCACTTTAGCCAATTATGTTTCAGTACCTCGGGTTGTCTTGAAGAAAAACAGCATATTTCATTCATTTATTCATTCAGAAAGGCTCTGAAAGCATGCGTCCATGACCGAAATGCAACCTCTGGTGGACAGTAGCAGACTCCGAAATGAAATGCAGATTCAGAGTTCCACATGAGGTTATTAATTAGCAAATGATATACATATTACAAACGTAAACATTAGGTGAGCAGGTTACATTGTAACCCTGGGTCATTACAACATGCTACGTTACGAAATATGACTGTTTGTGCTGGATGAAACATGACAGAAATTTAAATGCAGCCATTCAGAAGCACAGAATATGCACTCATTCACAAAATGGTAAGGTTTATAATCTAAATAAAGCGTATTAAATCTCTTTAACATTATTGAATGTACATGCTGAATTACTGATATGTGTTGGTTTTGAGTCAGTTCTAAATTTCAACTTCAAATGCATTATTTTATTTTTAAGATCTGCTGCTTTCAGTATGTGGCAATAAATGACATTCAAACTCACATTGTTAGCATATAAAACTAAATAAAGCACATGAGGTGTACCTGAGGTGATCATTTTCTGTTGTTCAGCTGCAAGAAATGGAAGCTGTTTTTAAAATATCAATTTGAGGTGTTGTTTAGAACAAAAACTCCTCTAATATGGAGAATAGTCCTTCTATCGTGTGATGTTGCTTTTATACAGAACACGACTGAAATCAGCCTTTAGGCTCGATCGTCAGACTCGCTCCTGTTGGTCCTCAATCTGGCAACCTGCGTTTGCATATGTTTTGATCCAGGAATGCAGTACTGAGTTCAACCACTGGGTGTCAAACTTACATGCTGCACCTTTAATCTCAAATGACAGCATTTTATATTATTATATAAAATAAATAAAAAAAAAAAAAAAAAAAATATATATATATATATATATATATATATATATATATATATATATATATATATATATATATATATATGTCGTATATACAGTAGCAAGTAAAATGTAAACGTATATGATTTCATGATTTATTTCATGTTATATTGCTATGACAACAAATATATATATATATATATATATATATATATATATATATATATATATATATATATATATATATATATATATATATATATTTATATAAGTATATACATACATATATATATATATATATATATATATATATATATATATATATATATATATATATATATATATATATATATATATATACAAGTACAAGAAGTACAAGTAAGTAAGTACAAGAATAATTTAAGAATAAATTTCAATTTGCATTTTTGAAGCTTTGTTGACTTTAAATGACTTGAAAATGATGTCTGAGTTGCAAATTTACTTTGTCTTTTACTCAAACAAAATGGAATAAATCATACTACAGGCATGCTGCCTTTGTAATAATAATGTTAAAGCATTCTAGAGGAAACATGTTAGCAGTGTAAACTTATCAAAAATAAATATTAGAAATATATTAGAATATTTTTAATAATAATAACATGTTAGCAGTGTTAATTTATGATAGAAACATGGTACGCGTGTGTTTGAACATACCAAAAGTATTTAAATTCATGTTATAAACATGCTATTAGTGCTAGCTGTTTTAACATGCTAACTGTTTTAAAATGTTAGCAGTATGCAACATGATCCCCTTGAATTCATGCTAGAAACTTGCTAACAATGTGTTAAACATGCAGGCAGCGTGCTAAATAATTTTAGAAACATATTAGCAACATGGCAAAATGTTAAATCCTCATCTAACCATGCTTGAAAAGTATAACACACTGAAAACTTAGAAACATATTACATGTGTGCTAGAAATAGCCTATGTTAGAAACATGCTATCAATGTGCTGTTAAAACATTAGCAGTATGTTAAATCATATTAGAAAAATTGGTACATACAATATTGATTATACTGTAGGGCTACTATTTTTTATTTATTTTTATTTTTGTAGTATTAAAAATAAAACACATATTGCTTGATAATTTGCCGTTTGCTTATCTTACCAAATCATTGTGTGAGTTCAATACCTTCTGTATAACTCTTCTCTCCTCATTGGTTATGGTTTAGATGTAAATGTGGACTATTAAAAGCATATTTTTTGCTTTTGTTTCCCTTCAAGCATCACTTTTGACCATTTCTGCATACAACACTGGATATGCAGACAACCAGAGAATAAGCATTTATATACTTCAAACACTGACAATAATGTGTGTAAAAGCACTGAAATTGAATGAATGCTTGGCATTACAATCTAACTGTGTGTAAATCAAATTCAATCTAACTGGAGCTTAAAGCTTTAAAAACACTCTAAGAGATGATCTAATCCAGGACAGACATGAGAGAGGAAATTCATATGTAAAGGCCATTCTGAGCCTCATAAAATCAAATCTTCAAATGGGACCCTGCTTTGTGGCAGAGGATGAGTTTGATATCATGCATTTTTGATTAGTCTGGCCTCTGCCAATCGCCCGATGTGCCGGCGTGTGAAGGGCAGAGAGAGAGAGAGTTTGGAGGTCAGGCTCACAGTCTGAAATCCCTACAGCAAACAGCCCTCGTGCATCCCAGGAAACAAACACTCTAATATGCCAAGTGCTTATCATTTATCATTGACTTCCACTAGTGAAATGGTATTTGAACTCAGGTCAGAGTTTTTTACCCATTTTTTTAAGTGTAGACAAACTGTTCTTTCGTGGCTAAAGCCTTATTGAGGTCTCTCAGTCAAAAATGTAATGCAAATGTACTAACTTTAGTTCTCTGACAACCAAAAGTACAAGAAACATGTTAGCAGCGTGCTAAATCAGGCTAGAAGACAAGTGAAACCATGTTTGCTCTATTTTTAATAAAGCAAGACATGCTAACATTTTGTGCAGTCCTAAATAATGTTAGAAACATGCTAGCTGCATAGTAAACCATGTTAGAAAGACTGCTTGTGTGGTATCATGTGTGATATCATCATTGTGGAAACATGCTAGCAGTGTATTTAAATATTTTAAAAACTAGCAATGTGTTTAAACATGCTAGCAGTGTGATTTTATTCTTAAACCAGGCTGGTCAAGCTGGTTTTAACTGGATTTAGCTGGTCATTTTCCAGCCTGACCAGCTAAGACCAGGCTGGAAATGGCTGGAAACCAGCCTGGAAGTGGCCAAAACCCCTCTAAAATTAGCCTGGTCAACCAGGTAAAACCAGCCAGGCTGGTTTAAGCTGGATTTTTTAGCATGGATCAGTGTACTAAATCCTGCTTGTTGTATCCTAAAACATGTTAGTAGCGTTAAATCATGTTAGAAACATGCTAGTTGCATAGTAAACGATGTTAGAAAGACTACTTGTGTGAAATCATGTGTGCTATCATCATTGTGGAAACACGCTAGCAGTGTTTAAATATTTTAGAAACTAGCAGTGTTACAACATGCTAGCAGTGTGATTTTATTTCCTAAAACATGCTGGCAGTGTTAAATAAAGCTAAAAGTGTGTTATCAGTGTGCTAAATCCTGCTTGAATTGTTAGTTGTGTTCTAAAACATGTTAGTAGTGTTAAATCATGTTAGAAACATGCTAGCTGCATAGTAAACCATGTCAGAAGGACTGCTTGTGTGGTATCATGTGTGATATCATCATTGTGGAAACATGCTAGCAGTGTGATTTTATTCCCTAAAACATGCTGGCAGTGTTAACGAATGCTAAAAGCATGCTACCAGTGTGCTAAATCCTGCTTGTTGTGTCCTAAAACATGTTAGTAGTGTTAACTCATGTTAAACATGCTAGCTGCATAGTAAACCATGTAAGAAAGACTGCTTGTGTGAAATAATGTGTGCTATCATCATTGTGGAAACATGCTAGCAGTGTATTTAACTATTTTAGGAACTAGCAGTGTTAAAAAATGCTAGCAGTTTGATTTTATCCCCTAATGCTGGCAATGATAAATAATGCTAAAAGCATGCTATGTGTGCTAAATCCCACTTGAATAGTTAGTTGTGTCCTAAATCATGTTTGTAGTTTAATGTTGGAAACATGTTAGGCTAGCCATCAAGTTAGAATTCAATGTAAAAACATTGAAGTGTACCAAGTTGCTAGTGCTTTGAATTGTGCTGGTAACCAGTGTTCTAAATGCGTTGGCAGCATGCTAAATAATTTTGGAAAGTTGTCATCAGTATTAAAACATGTTAGCGTGTTATGTTATCATACTCCTTGCTAGCTATGTAATAAAACATACTAACAATCTGATATCATGCTGTCAGTGTGCTACATGTGTTAGAAACAATGTTAGATAACTATGTTAAATAACTCAATGACACATCCTCATCTAAATTATTTATAACTGTTTTGAACTTTCAAGCTAGGCTTTTTAAAATAAATCACAAACTAATATATCATGGAGTTCCTCTAGCAAAGTTGCATTTGAACTTGGGTCAAACGTTTTTTCACGAAGTGTTGCTTCTCTTTTGCGGCTGAAGGCTCAGTGAGGTCTCTCAGTCAGAAATGTAATGAGGACGTACCAGCATTTGGTTCTCTGACAAGCTCCAGTCACATTAACCACCTCTGGCATTGAAGTAACTGGCCCAATTACACTCAAACGACACTCATGCACTGACAAGTGGATAATTATGTGGGAATCAAAATTTTGACTGATTCTCAGCTTCTTTTTTTCTTTGAAATTGATTCCTTAATTAAATGAGCTTGACAGTCATGTGTGGTTTTTCCAGCATAAGGAAAAGCACATTCATTCATTTAAAACTACAGTGATGTTTGTGGCCACCTGTTTCACTTTAGCTGATTATTTTATTAAATATTATTTTAGACTATTGCTGATAAAGTTAATTATTTGGAACTAACAGATTTGAATTGTAGCTGACATGCTCTGCATAAAAAAAGGAGACATGGACTGATTATATATTCAAGTTCAAAACTTTAGTTATTATAATTTCTCTGGATGTTTGGAGAAAGAGAAAAGTTTGGCCACATTTTATTTTAATATACAGTTTTTTTCTTAACTATGGCTTTTAGCTCAGTAAAGTCTGACTTTTATTTTTCTTAACAGGTATTGGTTTGGATTAGGGATGTAAAATATCATAAAAAATATGAACTTTAAGTTCTAATAAAAGTCTATTTTAATAATAGGCAGTTAGCAGTTTATAGTGAGAATTTACTATACTAAAGTGCTATCAAAAGTTCATTTGTATTTTATTTTAAACACTACAAAAATATGTCTTAAATTCCAAAAAAGAATATTATCATTTATAGCACCCACTTACAGAAAAGTACATTACATAAAATGTTTTCAGACCCTTTATATTGTTAAAAAAAAAAAAAGTATATACTGTATACCTTTATATACTCTATACCTTTATTCGCCAACATGATTTCACCAAGTAGGAGATGTTCTTGGATTAACATCTTGGATCAACATTCCAATCAGGCAATCAGAATATGTTTACAGTTTATGTTGAGTTTAGGCTTACGGTTAGGCTTCTGTACTTGTTATCCAACTATTATTCCCCTCTGATTTTGGGAATAATTTACAGTTATGGTTGGGTTTGGAGGTAAGGAATAGGGATGGTTTACATTCAAACAAAAATAATGTTCCAGGATCAACATAGATGTTAATCCAGGATAGTATCATACTTGGCAAAATCATGACGTGCCAGCCCTATCATCAAAGTTGTCCTAAAACTATTGAACAACACCCATTTTTGCCTTGGGACAGTTTTGAAAAAAACATTTTTGGTCCACTTTAAATGGTGACTACTTTATATTACATATTAGTCATATATAAATTCTTATAAATGATTATTGTACGCAAATAAGGCTAATTCCAGAAAACAGCTAAATACCATTGACAAAATACATGCATTGTCTTTTTGGTGTGCACTTATCATGTTTTTAAATTCCTTATTTGTCATGGCATACAGCTTTACATTTAAGCTGTATTATATTTATTAAATTATTGATACAAATATTATAAAATAAACTCTGACAGAGTGTGTTATAAGGTGAGGCAAGTTCATTTATATAGCATGTTTCATACACAGTGGCAATTCAAAGTGCTTTACATAAACAAGAATAAAAAGAGAAGTATAAGAAAAATAAAAAATAAAAATGATTAAAAACAGGTCATAAAAACAGGTTATAAGAGAATGAAAAAGAAAAAGACATAATAGTGCAATCTGTCGTATGTAGCACTGTGCTCATTTAGTAAAGGCACAGCTAAACATACTGTATGTGTTTTCAGTCTTGATTTGAATGTACCTAATGTTGGAGCACATCTGATCATTTCTGTAAGCTGATTCCAGCAGCGAGGGGCGTAGTAGCGGAATCACCCTGCTTTGACTGAACTCTTGGAATTTCTAGTTTATATGATCCCAAAGATCTTAATGATCTCTTAGGTTTGTATTCAGTGAGCTTATCTGTAATGTATAGAGGTCCTAGGCCATTTAGTGATTTATAGACATGTAATAATACTTTAAATCTATTCTGAATGTAATTGGGAGCCCGTGTAAAGACCTGAGGACAGGTGTGATGTGCTCTGATTTTCTGGTTCTGGTCAGAATCCTGACATAAGCTAAAAAAACTAAAAACACGAGGCCTCGAATGCTTAAAATAACAATTGATCATTGTAGAGATTCTAATAGTTTCAATGAATTTACCAAAATGAGCGCTCTCTCTCTATCTCTCACACACACACACACAAACACACACACACACACACACACACACAGAGAGAGAGAGAGAGAGAGAGAGAGCTAATTATGTGAATATCCTGAAATCCTGTTGCTTTGAAATACAAATGATGAGCACCACAATTGCAATTTAACACTTTTTTTTTGTACTTTTCTATTTCAGACTCATGACTTAAAGCTTTTTAAGGTGTTGAACAGCTTGCTTTGCTCAAAGGCAAGTTTTTCTTTGGTACACATATGTGTTTACTCCAACTAAAGAAGAAGAAGCAGACCACCACATTGTTCAGAGATCAGAGCTCCCACATCCACCGCATAACAGCATGCCGACTTGTATTGTGAGTATCTGGGCTTTTATTCTGACCGGCGCTGAATGAAAGCGAATGCAAGGTGAAAAAGCCCTGGTCTTGTTCACAATCCTGCTGTCTGATGCCAGCAGACACAAGGGTGACAAAATGTCACTTTAATCAGCCGTAATTAAGAATTTCTCGCAGGGTTTCTGCACTCTCAAGATAGCTGTCGCATAGTGCAGGCTTCACAGCCCGGGTGACAAGAAGAAGAGTGACAAAACTACCTCAGGTCAGAGCAATTTATAAATAAAGGTGACACATCTGACAGATAAAGGCCATAAAGCAGCAACAAGCCTCGACTTGAAGATGCATGTTTGCTAATTAATCAACGCTGGATGCATAAAAATGATAAACGATTGTATTGTTAATAACAAAGTTGTAGTTTATGCATGGATGGATGGATGGTTTTTTCTAATCAGACAGATGGATGGATGAATGGATGAATGGATAGATGTATTTTTATAATCAGATGGATGGACGGAGGGAAGGATGGATGGATAAATTGATTTTATAGTAAGTTAGATAGATGGATGGATGGATGGATGGATGGATAGATAGATAGATAGATAGATAGATAGATAGATAGATAGATAGATAGATAGATAGATAGATAGATAGATAGATAGATAGATAGATAGATAGATAGATAGATAGATAGATAGAGAGATAGACAGACAGACAGACAGACAGATAGATAGATAGATAGATAGATAGATAGATAGATAGATAGATAGATAGATAGATAGATAGATAGATAGATAGATAGATAGATAGATAGATAGATATATAGATAGATAGATAGATAGATAGATAGATAGATAGATAGATAGATAGATAGATAGATAGATAGATAGATAGATAGATAGATAGTAGATAAATGGATGGATTTTTCTAATCAGATGGATAGATAGATAGATAGATAGATAGATAGATAGATAGATAGATAGATAGATAGATAGATAGATAGATAGATGGATGGATGGATGGATGGATGGATGGATGGATGGATGGATGGATGGATGGATGGATGGATGGATGGATGGATGGATGGATGGATGGATGGATGGATGGATGGATAGATAGATAGATAGATAGATAGATAGATAGATAGATAGATAGATAGATAGATAGTAGATAAATAGATGGATTTTTCTAATCAGATGGATAGATAGATAGATAGATAGATAGATAGATAGATAGATAGATAGATAGATGGATGGATGGATGGATGGATGGATGGATGGATGGATGGATGGATGGATGGATGGATGGATGGATGGATGGATGGATGGATGGATGGATGGATGGATGGATGGATGGATGGATGGATGGATAGATAGATAGATAGATAGATAGATAGATAGATAGATAGATAGATAGATAGATAGATAGATAGATAGATAGATAGATAGATAGATAGATAGATAGATAGATAGATAGATAGATAGATAGATGGATGGATTTTTCTAATCAAATGGAGGGATGGATGGATTGATGGATTGATTTTTATAATCAGATATAGATAGATGGATAGTAGATAAATGGATGGATTTTTCTAATCAGATGGATAGATAGATAGATAGATAGATAGATAGATAGATAGATAGATAGATAGATAGATAGATAGATAGATAGATAGATAGATAGATAGATAGATAGATAGATAGATAGATAGATAGATAGATAGATAGATAGATAGATAGATAGATGGATAGATAGATGGATGGATGGATGGATGGATGGATGGATGGATGGATGGATGGATAGATAGATAGATGGATAGTAGATAAATGGATGGATTTTTCTAATCAGATGGATAGATGGATAGATAGATAGATAGATAGATAGATAGATAGATAGATAGACAGACAGACAGACAGATAGATAGATAGATAGATAGATAGATAGATAGATAGATAGATAGATAGATAGATAGATAGATAGATAGATAGATAGATAGATAGATAGATAGATAGATAGATAGATAGATAGAGCGTTTAATAACATATAAGTACTAATTATTTATTCAAATGACATATGCCAATGTGTATAATTATTTTATAATGGAATTGTAGAATATTAATAATGCTAATAAATAAATAAGTCTCGTTTTAATTAAACCCATTTTTAATCATAACACAATTTCATTTTGTTATTCAAAAAGGTGTCTAATGCGATACATTACTGCTGCTAACCAAGATAAATTTGTAATCAATAAAGCACACTCTTTGGCTGTACTTTATGACGATGTGCTGCTCAAATCTCCCACATCTGGGCTATCTGACAGATTAGAGATTAGTTGGGCGTCACTGCAATATGGTGGCGAAATCTTACCAATCGTTTTGATGACGTTACTCATTTTGATTTGTAAATCATAGAAGAGGAGGAGGATGATGATGATACATGCCTGTTGGTTCAGATTTAATCAGCTTTTATTGTGAAGAAATAACTCAGGTGCATGTTGGCGGCTTATAGGAAGATTTACTCCCCGCAGCTGCAGATACATTAGAACAATCTAAAAACAATCTCTCTAATGAAATTTTTTTCTCTCTCCTCTCATCTCCTTGTATAGAAGAGGGATTTAAGGCAAAAAGCATCAGAAAGTACAGATGAGTGAGAGCACAACCTTCCCTTCAGTCAAGGGGAATTACTTTCATCAGGAAAAGCATATTCCCCAATATGATGTTTTGGTGTGTTTCTTTTCTTTTTTTCTTTTTTTTTTTTTGATTAATCAAATGTCGTTGGAGAGAAACTAATCAATGCATGACAGCGGTATAGCATAGCTTATTTCATTTGCTAACCACATTTAAAGCAATGTTCTTCCCTTGACTGAACTGGTTTGATATATAAATATATATACTACGTGCATACACTCACCGGTCACTTTATTGGGTACACCTGTTCAACTGCTTGTTAACACAAATTTCTAATTGGCTAATCACATGGCAGAAACTCAATGCATTTAGGCATGTAGACATGGTCAAGACGATCTGCTGCAGTTCAAACTGAGCATCTGAATGGGAAAGAGAGGTGATTTAAGTGACTTTGAATGTCGCATGGTTGTTGGTTCCAGATTGGCTGGTCTGAGTATTTCAGAAACTGCTGACCCACTGGGATTTTCACGCACAACCATTTCTAGAGTTTAAAGAGAATGGTCAGAAAAATAAAAAATATCCAGTGAGCGGCAGTTCTGTGAGCGCAAATGCTTTGTTGAGGTCAGAGGAGAATGTGCAGACTGATTCGAGCTGATAGAAAGGCAACAGTGACTCAAATAACCACCTATTACAACTGAGGTATGCAGAAGAGCATCTCTGAATGCATGGGCTACAGCAGCAGAAGACCACACTGGGTGCCACTCCTGTCAGCTAAAAACAGGAAACTGAGGCTACAATTCACACAGACTTACCAATTTGGACTATAGAAGATTGGAAAAACATTGCCTGGTCTGAAGAGTCTTGATTTCTGCTGCAACAATCAGATGGTAGGGTCAGAATATAGGCATCAACAACATGAAAGCATGGATCCATCCTGCCTTGTATCAATGGTTCAGGCTAATGGTGGTGGTGTAATGGGGTGGGGAATATTTTCTTGACAAACTTTGGGCTCAATGCTACCAATTGAGCATTGTGTCAATGCCACAGCATACCTGAGTAATGTTGCTGACCATGTCCATTCCTTTATGACCACAGTGTACCCATCTTCTGATGGTTACCTCCAGCAGGATAACGCACAATGTCATAAAGCACAAATCATCTCAGATTGGTTTCTTGAACATGACAATGAGTTCACTGTTCTTAAATGGCCTCCACAGTCTCCAGAATTCAATCCAATAGAGCACCTTTGGGAAGTGGTCGAATGGGAGATTTGCATCACTGATCTGCTGCAACTGCGTGATGCTATCTTGTCAATATGGATCAAAATCCCTGAGGAATATTTCCAGTACCTAGTTAAAACTATGCCACAAAGGATTAAGGCAGTTCTGAAGGCAAAAAGACCCGGAGGGCTAATCATTTTGACTTCAACATATATATATATATATATATATATATATATATATATATATATATATATATATATATATATATATATATATATATATATATGTATGTATGTGTGTGTTTAGCTTTATGCTGAAATTATGAAAATGAACTGAGAATGATATCATCTTTTTTAAAACTAGCACCACATACAGTAGCAACAATTTAATAGAATCAAATTTTCTTTCGCACCTTCCCCGCTGTTTCCTTCATTGTGCTGCATCTGTCTAATGGGAATGAAAACCGCTGCTGATTTAAGAGGAGAAAAAGCTCAATTTCCACCATTCCTCAGCATGCAACTCAATGCAGACCTCACTTCTGAACCTCTGCAGTGGGCTTTTGGAGGGTGAAAAACATGAGATTGGAAGATTATTTGGATTTTACTTTTTTATTTGTTTGTTTGTTTGTTTTTCCTGTTTTCCTCCTCAGCCTCTTCCACAGCCGATTTCCTGCAGGTTTCATGGCTGAGGACTGCAAACAGAAGAATTGTCTGTTTGCCTAGAGAAATCAAGTGCTCATTGTTTTTTTGTAAACTCATTTTAAAAGCAGATGCTCGTACATCATATTCGGGTGATAAAGCAGATTAGCTCAGAAGCGGCTGAACACCGACACAAACTTTGTTTGGTTCTCTCTTCTAATATAAGGCAGACAGGCTAAAATTTGTTTTTGGAACCAGTTGCAGCAAGCACAAACCCACCAGTTGTGCTTTCGCTTTCAGGTGAAAGTGTTAAATATTTTAGCAAAAAAAGAATAGAATGTGCTTATTTATTTTTGTGAATTAATTGGTTATACATTTATTGGGACTTGTGGCAAAAATGTCCCAAAAATTCAAGATATAGCGGAGTTTATTTTATTTATTTTTATTTTTTTTTTATTTTTTATTTTAGCTAATTATAATTAAAAAATGTAATTACAAAAAAACACACTTACAGCATAAATAAAAAGCTTGTGAATGGAGAAAACAATATACTGTATACCTACATATATAATGTTTTTTTTTGTTGTTGTTGTTTTTCCTGGAAATAAAGGAGCTGTTGACATGCAATAGAACCAGATTTGGATAAAAACATAAAAACAATGGGGGGACACAATGAGAAAGCACTGAACTACTAGAATGAATTTAATTCTTTATATAAAAGACTTTTTTGATCAGCTTAAAGACATCTTTCATATGGAGAATGAAGTCACATGCATTACTCAGGTGTGAGTTTTTCACAGACATCAACAGAGTGTAGAATTCTTGAGGGTTCTGTGTCTCTCGTCTATTTGATCTGATCTTTATTTTATAATTTCCTTTGGATTCTAGTCTGGTGATTGGCTGAGCCATTCTACAAATTGATTTTCTTTCTCTGAATCCAGTTTGAGAGTTTGCTTGGCTGAGTTTTGGATTATTGTCTTGCTGAAATGTTCACCCTGGTTTCATCTTCATCATCCTAGTAATGTAGATGTTGGACTGAAATAGCTATTATTCATTTACAACAAGGAAGGGCAGACATTTCAGCTATGTCTGGGCTTTTACTGACTTTCTACACCTCGCTTTCTTCATGTGTTCAATTCTTTTTCTCTGTATCATTTAATTTTATTACACATAACTTCATTTGAAAAGGGTATATGCCGAAGCATGCTAATAAGACTTTGAATTTGCCAGTAACTTGGGTTAAGTACTTCCAGTTAACTGTATGCCAATGCAAAAATTGGCACATTTAAGGTAAGTTTTCTTTAAAAATCAGCGATATCCGTTATCAGATGATCCGTAATCAGAGTGATATCCGATATAAAGTGGGTCTCAGATTGTACAAGAAGCACTGCATTAAATTATTTTTTTTCCCGCCATGTCTTTATAATATGAGCATTTATTTTACCCCAGTATATTCAATGGAGCTTCTCCGCTATCCTGCCGATTCTGACGGGCACATGCGAGCAAACGGCTTTTTGTCTCGTTTTATGCTTACACAACTTAATGAATGGCAAAGACTATTTAATTGAATGTATAATAAAGATTACAACATCGATGCTGTAAAAGGAACCGTATAAATTGTAAAATAAATTCACGGTCCCACTTTATATTAAGTGTCCTTAACTACTATGTGCTTGCATCAAAAAATAAATACAATGTACTTACTGTGTTCATAATGTATTTAAGAACACTTGTGGTGCTCTTGAGTGGGGATAGGGGTTGGGTTATGGACAGGTTTGGTGGTATGGGTAGGTTTAAGGTTGGGTTAAGGTGTAGGGATGGTCAACAGTGTATTTACAAATGTAATTACAGATGCAATTAAATACAGGTATTTAATCAATCAAAAGTACACAATAAATACATATATTTACACAATAAGTACATTGTAACAAACTATTAACTCCTCTGTAAGTACATATTAGTTAAGGCCACAATGTAAAGTGGGACCAAATTCACAATAACAGGTGCCCGGAAGTTTATCAGTATGGGAAAAACACTAGCTCGGCATATACCCTATTGGATTTCTTTGGTTGTTACCAACATCCGGTGAAAGTTTCAAGTCAACAGCACCTTAAATATGTTTATGAAATATGATTTCTGAGAAAAATGTGCTCAATACTTATTTCATGCAAAAAACAGAAATGTGCGCACATCTAGAAAAATCTTGAAGGCAGGTGCACGATCAAAAAACAAACATAAGTGGCAAAAGATTCAAAGTAAATCGGCACACTGCAGTGTGCCGATTTACTTTGAATCTTTTTTCAATACTTATTTCACCCATATAAAACTCTACATTAAAATATAATAAATAAGGGCCTCACATTACTTTTTTAAATCTTACATATCTTCAAATGTCGCATCAAGTGTAACGCCATTATTTTTATTTTCCTAAAAAATAAAACAAAAGAATTAAAAGATTTTTCAATAATGTACAGCTGTATTTAATAATATATGATATTACCTTAAGTGACACATTTATTGCCATTTCTTTAAGCCACCTCAATTGGTGACTCCAACTTTTTCCAATGAAGCACAACTCTGTAAGCTGTTGAGACAAATATATATTCTCTTACTCTCAAATTCAGATTTCACTGAAAAAAAATCCACTTATCAAGTATATATCTGTTTATATATATATATATATATATATATATATATATATATATATATATATATATATATATATATATATATATATATATATATATATATATATATAACATTGTTTACCCTGATCCATTTTTCAATGGTCTATAATTCAATGGCCATTAACTGTTCAAATACAGTCATTAAAACTGAAGTACTTTTTGAAGTATAATTTACAAAATAAAAGACAGATGGAATTGGTAAATAGTAAAAAATGCTCTTATGATGGTAAAAATGCCCATGCAGATTAATTCCAAGGGGAAAATCATGAAAAAAAGGTTAATTTACAACTGTGGCGCATTACCTTAAAATAGCTTCACAGCCACAATGTGAGATTTGTATGTTTGCGCATTCTGACATAGAAAGTTCACCTTCAGGCGCTGAACCTCTTTGTTTGAGAACCTAAGCCCAAGTCGGAATTAAATTTACATTTAATATCAATGCCATGTTTGTAATGCAGAGAAGTTCTCTCACGAGGCCCTTTCCAATGCTGATGGAAGATGAAATAGCATTAGTACATGAGCACATAACACGGTAAAAGCTCAGGTAACGGTGTGGATTTACCACAGTCTGTATGCATAGGTGCGAAATTGACCTCCCTGATGCATTTCTTTGAAACAAATACAGACAAAGTGATGTTCTGTGAAGATTTGCACCTTACGTCTAGCATTTAGCAGCCTTATAGGTGTTTTAAAAACTACTAAAATAAACCTCACAGCACAGCTATTCTGTCAAATCTTAACCATAATTTAAGAAAAATGATCTAATCAATGAAAACCTCATTCATTTAAAAGAACTGGTTACATTAAGACACTAAATAACAACTCACTGATTCAGGTGATCCAGTTTGGATTAAAATGAAACAAGAACAATATAGATCCTCTGAACCTGAGTGTATGAAAATCCTATTTAGGTCACGACGTGCTTTGTTTTTGGTTTATTGTTATTAAAGGTCAGGCTATTGCTGGTAGATCCCAACCCACCTGCTCTCTTTTGACACGCAAATCGTTTAAAAAAAATCTTATTTTTGAAATTTACATGCAGAATGAAAGTTAGATTAAAAGCACTGAAGTAGAAAAGGTTGAACTTTTGACCCTCACATGAAGTATACATTTAAACAGGCAAAATCTGTGTTAAGAGAGTTCTTTTGATTATGGTTAAGATTTGACAGAGTAACTGTGCTGTGAGGTTTATTTTAGTAAAAGACAGCCAATAAATAAGCTTTTTTTTAAAAGTAATGTAAAAGTGTATCGTATTTCTTTTTTTTTTTTTTTCCGGGTTTTTTAAGATTAGGCTTACGATTGTAATATACTAAATTACTTTTAAAAGTAATTTGCCTAACATTATATTTGAATCAATCACTAATCAATTTAAATCCCTATATTTGAGTATTTGAGTCATGTGAGTCTGTGGTTAGCACAGTCGCCTTACAGTACAAAAAAGTTGCTTGTTTGAGTCCTGTCTAGAATTCAAATCTTATCAGTCGAATGAATGGGCGTTATCAGAGGTTATCAGCTGATAGATATGGGCCAGTAGGAGCCTTCTGCATCTACTAGTAAGCTCAGAAGGCTGTAATCAACTATCCACATGGTTAATCCAACACAATCACACAGCAATTCGTAACTTTTTGATTTATTGGCTAATTCTTATTAATCCGTATGATCTAATTTGTACAATTTATTACAATTTGCTCATCACCCAATGACAGTTCAGTTTAGGGGCGGGGTTGGGTGTCATGCCTCCTTTTTAAAATCATACATTTTCGTACGACTAAACTCGAATTCATACGAATTAGCCACTAAACTGACAAAACCTACAATACTTACGTGTTCTCTTGAGATCAGGCTAGGGTAATCATCTATTTATGCTCTTCTTGCATAAATCCACCAGTGGCTGCTCCGATTGACCTGCTCTCCTTAAACCCTAAACCCAATCGTCAGGTTTTTTTTTTTTTTTTTCAAAAGCACAGATTAATCCGTCCTCCTCTATCCCTAAACCCAACCAACTGTTTTTAGAAAAAAACAATTAATAGCAAATTATTTATTTGTTTGGCTTTTGTCTTACCTGCTTTCTGAAGCCGTTCATCCACTGCATAAAAAATATCCCGGAATAATTGCTGGTTAATTCCGCTGTGGAATTAGACCCCTGATATATATGGGACTCAAGGTTTTTTTTCTTCACTCCCATCAGGTGAAGTTTTTTTTCCCTCTCCGCTGTCGCCACTGCCTCGCATGGTTCAGGATTGGTAGAGCTACGCATCGATGAATTGGCTCTTCAGTGTTTGAACTCGCAGTAATGATTAAATCACACTGAACTGAGCTAAACTGAACTGAACTGAACTTAAACACTAAAACCTGAACCACATTGTTCCAGTTGCTATGACCATTTATGTGAAGCTTCTTTGACACAATCTACATTGTAAAAGCGCTATACAAATAAAGCTGAATTGAATTGAATTGACTATGCCAAAGGAAAATGAATGAATGAATGAATGAAGTTGTTCATTGGAGACGTGTTCTGAGCAAATAATTTGAATCACTGAGTTGTTAATTGAAGATTAGTTTTGATTGCTCCATAAAGAGGTACTGAGCATTTTTCATAAAAAACATTAAAAAAATAATGTAAATAATTGAGTGTTATTAATCAGTAAAGTCAGTGAAGTTGCAAGATAAATGAGAAACTATAAATGTATGTCTTTATGTATTCATTTGATACAAATAGAAGTCAGTTGTAGTTTTGTGTTCCTTCTGTGGTTCTGCTTGTTAACAGCAGGTGTTCATCATCAATTATCAATAACACTAAATTAATCACTTAATGATATTGTTAACTTAGTCACTGCGTGATCACTGTGTTTATGACTCTTATATTGCTGAAGAAAAATACATTATATGAAACTGCAAACCTGATGAAAACTCAACGTTGAATTTCCAACTGTTAATTCAATGATAATTCAATGATGTTCTGCTATCTGGGATTTCTGTGTGGAGTTTGCACCTTCTCCCCATGTTCGCATCTGTTTATCTGGGTGCTCCGATTTCCCCTACAGTCCAAAGGCATGCACTATAAATGAATTAGATGAAGTAAATTGGCTGTAGTGTGTGTGTGTGTGTGTGTGTGTGTGTGTGTGCGTGCGTGCGTGCGTGCGTGCGTGTGTGCGTGCGTGTGTGCGTGCGTGTGTGCGTGCGTGTGAGTGTGTGTGTGTGTGTGTGTGTGAATGCAAGAGTGTATAGGTGTTTCCAGTACTAGGTTGCAGCTGGAAGGGCATCCACTGCATAAAACATATGCTGGAATAATTGCCGGTTCATTCCGCTGTGGCGACCCCTGATATATAAGGGACTAAGCCAAAGGAAAATGAATGAATGAATGAATGAAGCTGCTTATTGGAGACTTCTTCTGAGCAGATCATTTAAATCACTGAGTTGTTAATTGGAGATTGGTTTTGATTGCTCCCTAAAGCGGTACTAACGTTTTTCGCAGAAAAAAAAAAAAAAATCTTACAATTTGTATTTACAGTTTTGCACTGTATATACAGCATAAAATAATATAGCTGTCTGTAAGCCAGAATGTAGCTTTGAAGACAAGATGAAGATGCAAGGAAAATTGATAAACAAGAATGCTTTTTTTCATATACTGTACAGCACAGCTTACTACAAAAATAATATTGTCAAACAGTTGAATAGAAGTGAATGGTTGCAGTCATAATCTATAATCTACATTGCAGAAAACTTGTACTTTTCCTGAAGTCATTGTCATTAACTTGTATAATTCTTTCTCTCATCTCAGGTGACTTTGTGCTGTGAATATGCTTTTTTCGACATGCAAGACTACGAGCATAAAGACCTTTTCTTCCCTCAGAGGGATGGTTAACTTTTATTATAGATGCGTATTTTGTCGATAGGGCTTTTAAAATGAATTATATTCATTACGACGACATTAAATGGATGCTAAACTGAATTAATACGAGTTAATATTTCTCTTCTGTATGCTCTTAACCCGAGGAAATCGCTCTTTGAGAAATGAATGTTTACCCCAAATGATTTACTAGCCAGAAGGTTTCAGTAATAAATAGATGGTGTGAAATAATATTGTGGGTTTATTTGTAGTGTTCCTTCTGGCTAGGCTAAACCTTGGCATGCTAACGCTGAGCTTTGTGTCTGACTTAATGAATGTCTTGAAGGTGTCGTTTTGGAGAAACTTCAGAGTTAGACTTAGGTAAGTATTCTTTTTTTTCAGTCACAATAAATTAATTATAATGAATTAATTAGAATTTTTAATGCACCAGCCATAGAACATTTCATAGTAGATTGATGATGAACAAATTGCACAATGTTGTAATTTTTTTTTTTTTTTTTTTACATTTATTTGCTTTTTATATGTAACACTGGTGATTTAAGTTGTATGGGTATATTTGCAGGAATAGCCCAACAAATGCATTTTGTGGTACAAAATAATTTATATTTATTTTATGCCAAAAAAATATTTGAATATTAAGGAATCGCCACGTCAGTAACCAGTGTTTGGGAAAGTTACTTTTGAAAGTAATGCATTCAAATATTGAGTTACTCCCCAGAAAAGTTACTAGTTGCGTTACTTAGTTACTTTTTATGGTAAGTATTGTGTTAAGGTACTGTAACCCCTGGTTTGCTTAAAGAAAAAGGACTTTCATTTAAATAACTAATAATTTATTAATTATGCAAAAAGGGATATCAAACAATAACCATTTTTTTTTTTTTTACGGTTGTAAATTGCATTATAGGAATTTTGATTTCTTCTCTGTTGACTTTTGATGTTACAAATTTAACTCTGCAGTTTCATAAAATGACTTTTGTTGATATATTAGTATGATACCCAATATTGTATGAGAAATCATATAGAGAGAATAAGGTATGTAAAATAAACAGGTTTTTGTACAGTAAATTACAACAGCATTTGAGACAATCTATTCTTTCAAGCTATTGTCAATATATATAGGTAAAGTCAGAATTATTAGCCCCCCTTTGCATTTCTTTTTTTTTTTTTTTTTTTTTTAATATTTCCCAAATGTTTAACAGAGCAAGGAAATTTTCATAGTATGTCTGATAATATATTTTTTTCTGGAGAAAATTTTAATTGATTTATTTAGTCTAGGATGAAAGCAGTTTTTATTTTTTTAAACACCATTTTATGGTCAAAAATATTAGCCCCTTTAAGCTATATTTTTTTCGATAGTCTACAAAACAAACCATTGTTATACAATAACTTGCCTAATTACCCTAACCTGCCTAGTTAACCTTATTAACCTAGTAAAGCCTTTAAATGTCACTTTAAGCTGTATAGAAGTCTTAAAAATATCTAGTAAACTATTATTTACTGTCATCATGGCAAAGAGAAAAAGATCAGTTATTAGAAATTAGTTATTAAAACTATTATAATTAGAAATGTGTTGAAAAAAATCTTCTCCATTAAACAGACATTGGGGAAAATAAACAGGGGTGGCTAATAACTCTGACTATATATATATATATATATATATATATATATATATATATATATATATATATATATATATATATATATATATATATATATATGTATATATATATATATTTTTTTTTTATTATTATTTTTTTTTTATTTCCAACATCAACAATTGTAGGAGGAAATATTAAAGCTAATAGTCTACATACAGTACTATTTTTTTCAAGGTAATAATCAAAAACATGTACATACTGTACTGTAGAGTAAGGGTAAAGATTAGTTGCATGCAATAATGCATCATTTATTGTAATTACTATTAAATTACTAAGTACATTTATAACAAAGACATTATACGACATTGCATATATGGGAGATAAATGACGTCAGTACGTAATAACCGGTTATGATCTATTACTAAACCGACATCGATAGTTTTGACACCCCTAGTAACGAGTAATGATGCAGCACCTTAAATATCTGTCGGAGTAAGAGTATTAAACCCATTGAAAATATGTACTGAAGTAAAAGTAGAGGTAGGAGAAAAAAACAATACTCCAGTAGAGTACAGATACAGCCTTTTAGTACTTAAGTACAGTAGTAAAGTAGTTCTACTTCGTTACTAAACATCTCTGATTATTTGACATTATTAACCTCACGTTAATATTTATATGATTACATCTTCACTAAAAACAATTTGACTGAATTTTTGTTTCCTTATTTTTACAGGAATACTCTAAATATTAACATAAAATTACGTGTTACTCTCTGAAAATACAGAACATTTCCTTTAAAAAAAAAGAAAAATAACGTAATACCAAAATACAAGCAATTACTGTAAATTTATGCCTCATATTTTTTGTATTTTTTTATTGCAGAACATATCTGTAAACTACTGACATCCATAGCATTTGTTTTTCTTACTATGAAAGTCAAGTCAATGGTTACAGGTTTCTGGGGCTCTTCAAAGTGTGTGTCCAACAGGAAAAAGAAAGTCAGACAAGTTTGGAACAAATGGAAGACGAGTAAATAATGACCAAATTTTTATTTTTGGGTGAACTATCATTTAAAACTCATAAACATCAACACATATGGTACAATAAATAGAGTCTGTGGTGGAATGATCTGTACTTCCAGTTTAAGGAGACACAGGGGGAGAAAAAATCGACCATGAGTGTATGAGCTGAACTGCTTCAAGGTCTCCATCTTGCTCTTCAATCCTGTGCTGGAGGCAGAAGCCCGGGGCGCTGTTTCCACCCAGACTGCAGCGTCCTCTGAGTCTCCTCCGCCAACAAACACTGTCGAGAAACAAATCAAACTCACAGAAGAGCGCAGAGAGAAGCAGCGTTACGTCATGCCTTGAGAAGATGGAGCAGCTACTCAACGCTTGAGGTCCACAGCTCTTCCCCAGGTAACTTCTGTCACTTGCAATTAGACTTCATGGAGGAAGTCGTGCTGCACAAGAGTTTCCAGCTTACCTCATACCTATTTCTGACCTGTCCTTCTGCTTCCAGAGCACCTCTGATCAAACATGAGGGTGGTCAGTTTCTGCTTGTTAAGTCTGATGTCACGGTTTCTGGATCCATATGCTCTATCTGAGGGGTATTCCAGTGAAATAGCCAGGTAAGTTTAAGGATATGGAAGCAGATAACCCCATCTTTCGTGTCCAAAAACAAAGGCTTTCAGGGTATATTGTTAGCCATGATAACTCATGCTCTGAACATAGCCTGCTACAAAAATTCACCTATGTATCAGGGATAATTAACCTCACCGTAAAACAATCTATTTATTTTGGAGCAACATGAAGGAATTAAGTTTTTTTTTTTTTTTTTTTGAACATGAAACATGGAAATGCTGTCATTATTTACTCGCCCTCTGTTTGTTCCAAACTAGTTTCACTTTCTTTCCACTGTTGGACAAAAAAGAAGATATTTAGAATAATGCTGGAAACCTATAACTGGCATACCTCAAGGTTTAGGGTTAACCTTGCTTTCTGGAATACACCCCAGACGGTAGAAGTGAATAACAAATGAATATACACTCACAGTGCACTGCAATGCTGTTCAAATACATAATCTTAATGTTTTTATCCTTGCGTAATCTCAGATGTTCAGACAGTGATTCATCCTTTATAAATTGTTCAAATATTGGTGTCTGGGATGTAGAAGAGATGATTTTGTATCAGATGTACTTTAATGTGTAATATGACTAAACAGAGCTCATAACAGACTGTTGAGAGAGCTGGAAAAAAAAACGCTGGGTTGTTTTCACCCAAATTTGGGTAAAATATGCCCAAGTTAAACAATTTGGAAAAAATAAAATACAGCAATCTTACATTTTTTGAGTGATCTCTCAATCTATCTCTGGATTATTTTAAAATCCATTTGGTAATTGTCCTTAGAAATACATGTTTTAAGTTGTTTTTTTTTATTTTGGGCATGTCATTTATTTATTCATTTTCTTTTCGGCTTAATCCCTTTATTAATCAGGGGTTGCCGCAGCAGAATGAACCCCCAACTTATCTAGCATATGTTTTACGCTGCAAATTCCCTTCTAGCTTCAACCAACACTGGGAAACGCCCATACACTCTCATTTACACACATACATTAAGGCCAATTTAGCTTATTCAACTGACCTCTGGCGTATGTCTTTGGACTGTGGAGGAAGCCGGAGCACCTGGAGAAAATCCATATAAACAGAGGGAGAACATGCAAATTCCACACAGAAATATCATCTGGCTCAGCTAGGGCTCAAACCAGCGACCTTCTTGCTGTGAGGCGATCATGCTGTGCCACCATGACACCTTGGGGATGTCATGAAAATATGCTATATTATGCTTGTGGTTAGGCACTGTTGTGTCAATCAGTGATTAGTTGATTTTTTTTAATTAATTTTGCTTTAGCTTAGTCCCTTATTTAACAGGGGTTGCCACAGTGGAATGAACCGCCAACTATTCCATCAGATGTTTTACTCAGCGAATGCCCTTCCAACTTTAATCCAGCACTGGGAAACACCCATACACTCTCACATTAACACACACTCATACACTATATACTGAATACAGTTGAAGTCAGAATTATTAGTCCCCCCCATTGATTTTTTTTTCTTTTTTTTTTATATTTCCCAAATTATGTTTAGCAGAGCAAGGAAATTGTCACTATGTCTGATAATATTTTTTCTTCTGAAGAAAGACTTATTTGTTTTAGTTCAACTAGAATAAAAGTAGTTTTTAATTTTTTAAATACATTTTTAGGTCAAAATTATCAGCCACTTTATATATTTTTTCGATAGTCTACAGAACAAACCATCAGTTTACAATAACTTGTCTAATTACCCTATCCTGCCTAGTTAGCCTAATTAACCTAGTTTAACCTTTAAATGTCACTTTAAGCTATATAGAAGTGTCTTAAAAAATATTTAGTAAAATATTATTTACTGTCATCATGGCAAAGATAAAATAAATCAGTTATTAGAAATGAATTATTAAAACTATTATGTTTAGAAATGTGTTGAAAAAAATCTTCTGGGAAAAAAATAAACAAAGGGGCTAAAAATTCAGGGGGGCTCATAATTCTGACTTCGACTGTCTGTATATATATGTATGTTCAGATGCGAAAAAAAAAAAAAAAAAAAAAACTTTTAAGTGCCATCCGAAATTTTCTTCTAAAATAAGCAATTTTCAGCCAATTCTCAGCCAAAGGCAATGAAAACTCTTTCAACCTATTTATTTCAAATTTTAAGCCTGACCGTAAAAATCACCACAAAAATAATGCATTAAGGTAGTCTGTAATAGGCTTGTCACAGTTCCAAAATGTTAGCATTCAGTACTATATCAGTGAAAATAAACATACAAATACAAACACAATTTTGGTATCAAAGATATCCATGTATCAAAACAACGGTGAAAAATTGCATGAAAAATGTTTGCAAATTAGACACAAGATTTGTCAACACATTTGTAAGACTTATCTGTAACACACATCTCAGTGTTTATATGAAGACTTTCACTTACTGCATTTAGAACTGGGCCCACTGGCTATTGCTACAGGTGCTACAGGTACTTAAAGGGCCATGAAACCCCCTTGTTCAGCAGGGTGTTTTCACACCTCTACTGTGGAAAAAGTCAGAAAAGTGGGCGTGTCCAGCTCTGTTTAGGGGGTAGTGTCGGAGGAAGTAAAGAGGCATGGTGTGGGAGTGTCTATTTGGGCGCGCTGACTTTCCGAGTCAAAACACACACCCACACAGGGGACAAAGTGACTGTGTTTACATGGACATCTGTAGTCGAATTATTTGCCAAATTATTAAATGGTGGACTTTAACTGCAGTCTGGCTCTTTTATTCAGGGAATTCATTCATGTCCCTCGCGACAAACGAGATATTTGATTCAAGGATCTGCTCTAAGCGTGTATTTTTCATGCAATGTTTGAAACCGCACGGCGAATGAGAGAAAAAAAACCTCAGCATTTCCCGGAAACTTAGATGCACACGGCAGGTAGCTTCAGAAAGCCGCGTGTGTTATTCTAAATGCGGCGAAAATCCTACACGAGGTTAAAGTTTGGTTGTGGTGCTAACATGTTTGTACTCGGTGCAATAGTTAACTTAGTTCGATACGAACAAACTGAATAAACAAAGAGCACTGGTCGCTCACTTATACCAAATCTGTAGAGACAGGACAATCCACAGCAACTAGAGCCGCGTCTTTATTAAAAGAAAACTACAAGCGAATCCGGATCTTAGCGTTTGCAGATGAGAACATCTCTCAGGTAAACAATAATCCTCCTTAGACACGCAAGTTATTGTTGTTGAGCGTCGCGTACACTGTAATCCACGCGTGACTCCAGCTGAGCTCTCCCAGAGAGAAAATGAAAACAAAATTTAACGGCAGCAAACTTTAAAAGCAACACTTCACGCTTGTTTTGTCAACACAACGTGGCATCTCTGCCGTCTAAACACTGTCACCATAATGAATATTAATGAAGTTGCACAATGGAGCGTGCTGATTGGTTTGAACCAAACCTTACTCATGCATTAATGCATCACACTGTAAGACGTAATAAGACACACTCTGGCACAGACGTCCAGTCTGCACGCTGGAATACAACGCTATTATGTCATGACCGTGACGCAGCTTCAAAATTTCGTTTCAAACCGGAAGTACGAATTTACTTGAAATAACGCAAAAGCAACCAATTTAAACTTTTTAGTGAAATATAGGTGTCCTAATAGTGTTTTTGGCAGTGTGGGACACATATACGACTGTCAACAGCTCAAAAAATGTGTTTTGGTGTTTCGTGACCCTTTAAGAAAATCTAGTACTGTATTGTTTTACCTATTTTTGGCAGTGGGGTCTTGTGACAACAACAACAATCTACTTATGATGTATCTTTAGGAAGTGATAAAAATTGGACATACTTGTGATCAGATAGACAAAAAATCTTAATACCAGGTATAATTTGAATGTCGAAAGTACTAGTGTTAGATTTAAATTTTGAAGTGAAGTTACCAAAATTAATAGGTCACTTTTTATTATACCCATTCCTAAAATCATAGAGTTTGTGTACAATTGAGTTGAATATGATGTGTTGGTGGCACAGGATTGAAGTCGTCCCTGGAGCAATTTTCTCTTCTAACAGTGTGAAAGCAGGCCGAGCTCATTGCGGATATGCTGGATTGTAGATATGTGTGTGTTTGCTCATTATGGGTCAGAGAGAACGGTGACCCTGCTCTGTACTTTATGGCTGTTCACTATAGTGTGTTAAAGTAGGTGTCCACAGAGGACTATAAGAGCACAGACTGTAGCTTTCAGCCAAGGTGAGTCTCTGAAGAACACGGCGATTGCTGAATAGACACTTTTGCCTCGGGATCTGTTGCTTCTTAGGCCTGATGTGAATTTTCAACACAAACCGTATTAAGGATAGATATTATCTTTCAGACTCTGCCGAATAGAGTCCCCTGCTGCCTCCGAGTGAGAGTTAAAGAAACATTTCTTCCACTCTCAAGCTGTGTTGTTTCACTGTATCAGCTCAGTTCTACTGTGGCCTGGCATTTTCACACTATGAGGTATTTTCTTGTGTTTTATCTTCATAGGATAAATAGCTTAATGTTTTTTTTTTTTTTTTTTTGTCATGTAATTTGGATGTGTATCGGTGGACTCTCTAGTCAGTTCAGTTCAATTCATCTTCATTCCTATAGTGCTTTTACAGTGTAGATTGCGTCAAAGCAGCTTAACATAGAAAACTCTAGTAAATTGAAACTGTGTCAGTCCAGTTTTCAGAGTTGAAGTTCAGTTTAGGTCAGTTCAGTGTGGTTTAAGGCCCTATCATACACCCGGCGCAATGTGGCGCAAGGCGCGGCGCAATAGTCTTTTGGTAGTTTCAGCTTGGCGCAAGAGTCATTTTGAGGCGTTGCGCTACGCTGTTTAAATAGCAAATGCATTAGCGCTCATATGTGCGTCCATAGGCGTTCTGGTCTAAAAAGGAAGGCGTTCTGAGGCGGACAGCTGGCGCGTTGCTATTTTGAGAAACTAAAATAGATTTTTCATTAGACCAAAACAAACCCGGCCTATACTCCGGCGCAGAGTTGCGCCTCGCTTACGCACTGCTTAATACGCACAAGAGAGCAATAGGCAAATATCTTTACATATGAAAAATTTTAAATATTAAGGGAATAAATATATAGGATATAATAAGAATAGATATAAATATAAAGAATTACAATATTACAAGACATTATTTTCTGGCCTATATAAATATGAAAAATCACTGCTTTTATGTCTTCTTCATCTCGGGGGCTTTTTCAGTTCATTCAATTTGCTTTTGTATAATGTTATTAATATTAGCAGTATTATTTATTATATCCATATTTATGTTTGTTTTATTAAAAACAAGCTTAGATTTGCCTACCTGCCAGGTTTTAGACCATATAGGGCACAGCATGTGTTATAGGATATAACTTTTCATTTATTAATTTGCTGGAAATTAGAACTGAATTTAGAAATAGTTTTGAAACGAATATTTGCGCTTAACAAATGAAATTAATTATTTATAGGCTAATTGATGTCTGTGCGTAAAGGTTTCCCTATTCAAGAGCGAAAGTGAAGGTAGTTCCATTATCTCTCATTCTCACGCAGTAGATGTTCTGTTTAACAGTTTTCTGTTAAAAAAACTGTTAACTGTTAACTGTTTGCTAGTTTTTCCACTTAGACTTACTTTACGTCCTGTAAATAGCGAATGCGCTTATGACGTGACGCAGATGGCTCTTAAAGGGAATGGGAGATGAGACTCTAATTGGTTTATTCTCAAAACACACCTATAACTCATTAAGAAAATAAACTCAACCCTTTTAGACCATGCGCCATGGCGCAAAGCAGATTTTCTCATCCTTAAATTAGCAAAAATGCGTTCTGACACGCCCTGAAAGCGTTTGCGCCCTGCGTTTTGCCCTTTGCGCATGGACCGTCAAAATAGAGCCCTTAATTTTCACTGCTGAGAGTCCAAACACTAAGGAGCAATTCCATCGATGCACAGCTCCACAAATCCTAAACCATGCAAGCCAGTGGCAACAGCGGCGAGGAACAAACTTCACCAATTGATGAAAGTAAAGGAAAAAACCTTGAGAGAAATCAGGCTCAGTTGGGCACGACCATTTCTCATTTGACCAAACTTCTTGTGCAGAGCTGCAGTCTAGGCGCCGGAGGCTGGAGGGCTTTATATGCTTTGTTGTTTTTCGGTTGAACTCAAATGGAAACGGAAATTTAATTTAAGCTAAGCTATAATATATGAACCTTTTTAATTGGTTGTTTATCAATTAAAATCATTGCCATAAAGCATTCTAAATACCCTAAGCACACAGCTTTAATAACAAAAAAGTGGCTTCACAAAAACTCAGTGACTGTTCTTGAATGGTCCAGCCAGAGCCCTGACTTAAACCCAATTGAGCATCTCTCCTAAAAAAATGGCTGTCCACCAACGTATACCTTTCAAACTGACAGAACTGGAGAGGATCTGCAAGGAGGAATCACAGAGGATACTTAAATCCAGCTGTAAAATACTTGTTGCACCTTTCCCAAAAAAGACTATCAAAAGGGTGCTTCTACTAAATACTGAGCAAAGGGTCTGAATATTTAGGACCATGTGATATTTCAGTTTTTCTTTTTTAATGAATCTGCAAAAAAGTCAACTATTCTATGTTTTTATGTTAATATGAGTTGCTGTGTGTATATCAATGAGGAACAAAAATGAACGATTGAAACGATTTGAGCAAATGGTTGCAATACAACAAAGAGTGAAACATTTAAGGGGGTCTTAATACTTTCCGTATCCACTGTACTATTAATCTATATTAGTACTCTATGATACTAAATTTTCCACGTTTTCTTAAATATTTATTTTATTTATCTGTTTCATTTTCAGGTCAATTTTTTTTCTTTCTTTTAAAGATGAAATATTGACCAAAATATATTCTAAAATATCATGTGATGCCAAAATAATATGGGAATAAATTGCTATAACGATAAAGGGTGTGTGATTGTTATAAAAACAATGTCTAAAAATACATTTTTAAATATATTTAAATAAATAACCTTGATTATGCAGTGAGATATGACCCAGCATGTTACTGTTTTGACTCTATTCTTAATCAAACAATTGTAGCCTTGGTTAGTGTTGTTACAAAACAAATATCTTACATTTAAATATGTATTTATCTACATTTATGTACTTAATATTATAAAATATATCTTTATCATATGGGCTGCACGGTGGCTCAGTGGTTAGCACTGTAGTTTTACAGTAAGAAAGTTGCTGGTTTTAGTCTCGGCTGGGTCAGTTGGCATTTTTGTGTGGAGTTTGTATGTTCTACCCGTGTTTGTGTGGGTTTCCTCCGGGTGCTCCGGCTTCCCATTGGCTGAACAAAATTGCCAATATGAGTGTTTGTGTGAACGTGAATTGGTGTTTCCCAGCAATGGGTTGCAGCTGGAAGGGCATCCACTGCATAAAACATATGCTGAAATAGTTAGCGGTTCATTCCGCTGTGGCGACCGCTGATAAACAAGGGACTAAGCCGAAAGAAAATTAATTAATGAATCTATATCATATACTATGTACTGTACTATATGTACAATACATATTTTTTTTTTACAGCAGATCTTTCCTACTTTTTTGGGCCTTTTACATGAAAAAAATACAAGCATATGAATTTGTTACGACATGACTATGACTAAATAATGACGTAATATTAAATTTTGATCCACAACTCCTTTAAAGTGTGTGCAACAATTTTCAGTGAGTCATGGTAATCAGAAAACCTTGTGTGCGACTCAGTGAAGATCCTTCTTCTGTCTCTCCGCAGAGTTCTTACGGTGTCCTTGGTTTGTGCTGAAGGTCAGTGCGGCTTTCTTTTTCTCTCAGACTCAGGAAGAGAACAGGACTGAGCTGAATCGCACAGACACAGGTTATTGTCACCATCCGGTCTGCCGTCAAAGAAAAGAGGACACAGTGTTGTCATGAATAAGAAATGTTAAATTCATGAAAGTTTTAGCTCTCTCTCTGTATAGAGATTTTAGGTTTTGACTTGATGTCAGTAGTGATGAGCCCGGAGTCTGCTGATGACTTCATGTTTGTGACATCAAGTCAAGGGTTGTTCAGTCATGGTTAAAATTATTGGCACCCTTGGTAAATTTGAGCAAAGAATGCTGTGAAGACGAATCTGCCTTGGTTATGCATTTTACATTCTATTCAGAAAGTAAACGTAAAGACATAGCTAAATATTAAAAGAGTTCAGTACATTTAAAATGACATAGCTACCACAAGCCTCAAAAACCACTGTTTCTGCATTCTCATTGAAATCCTGTGAGTGTGAAATACTAGTGAAAAAATAGACTAATCATAACAAACAGACTCATTAATTTTCGTCCCCCAGTCAGCATTTCATTGGCCAAACCATCTCCTAGTGAGATTATAACAATTGTATTTTCAATATATATTTTCCTTAAGTTTAACTAAGCTTTTATTATGCTTACTATGTATTTGAGACTATTATTTTGAAAACAGAACATACTTTAAGGAAGAGTAATCAGTTAAGTGAAGTGAAGCTGGAGTGTTCAATGCACATCAATGCTAAATGCTGGATATATTGATTATACATTTTTTTTAATGTCACCTGGAAGATGCATAAGGTCTGTTTTAATGTACCTTGTGTTAGTTTATTATATATATATATATATATATATATATATATATATATATATATATATATATATATATATATATATATATATATATATATATATTGTGAATTGTTCACCATATATGTTTGTTATGAGAACAAGCACATGAAGACTGTTAAATATAAGTGTTAAGGCATGTTTGTGAATCACTCAGTTCATCCATTCTTTCCTCCATTTTTAAGATTTTAAAAATGTTTTAATATGTTTGGTGATCAAGGCTGCTCTTTATTATTAGTTAATAACCTGAACAAAAACCATGTTGAATGAAAATATTCATATCTTTAAAAGAAAGAAAAATTATCTTAAATTGAAAAAAAAAAAGAAAAAAAAAGGTAAATAAAACATATAGAGAAAACTTAGCAGCATGTACAGTTGAAATCAGAATTATTAAACCCCCTTAGATTTTTGGTCTTTTTTTTTTCTTTAATATTTCCCAAATGATGTTTAACAGAGCAAAGAAATTAAAAAAAGAAAAAAATCATTTTAAGGTAAAAATTATTAGCCCCTTTAAGCTATATTTTTGTTATTCTACAGAACAAACCATTGTTATACAATAACCTGCCTAATTATCCTAACCCAGTTAAGCCTTTAAATGTCACTTTAAGCTGTATAGAAGTGTCTTCAAAAATATCTTGTAACATATTATTTACTGTCATCATGGCAAAGATAAAATAAATCAGTTATTTGAAATTAGTTATTAGAACTATTATGTTTAGAAATGTGTTGAAAAAAATGTCTCCGTTAAACAGAAATTGGGGAAAAAATAAACTGGGGTGCTAATAATTCAGGACGCTAACAATTCTGACTTCAACTGTAATACTTCTATTGAATAAAATTACTTATCTATGTATTATAATAATTTTAATTGGTAAATGATTAATAAAATGTTTATATGTGTGTAAATAATCATTCAAATAAGGTAAAGTTAATTGTTAAAATTAAATTTTCAATTACATTTAAGTTAAGTATTTTGTTGGGAATTTTCTTTGATTTTTTTTTTTTTTTTTTTGGTGTGAATAGATGGCAATAAACTTCAAAGTCATATCAGTGGAGGTTGATATTGATTCCTGCCTGTGTTTTCAGATACATAAAAAAAAAAATTCTAAATATACCCGTTGGCCATTTTTGTGGAGTATAATTATAATTTAGCAAATATTTTGCCCACAACACAACTCAGGAACAACCTATTATTTATGTTGTATAACCATAGCTCCCTAGCTAAAATAATCCTTTCTACCACACTCAAAACGATGTCATTTAACACGCAATCTACAAAGTTTGTTAAAATATTTGACAACTGAACTATGATATGATGAGTGAGTGAGTGAGTGAGTGTCAGGCACTGGAGCATCATAACATAGCTCATTAATATTCACAACCCTTCTAAATATGGTCAAAACCAAGCACATCATATTAAAATTTACATTTTTGGGAAATCTTTGCACTTAAGACATACAGTGATATTTAAATATCAGAGAACATTTATATATAATAAAAAAAACACAAGTATATATTCACAGAAGGATAAAAAAACCACAAAAAATCTTTGTTCATTTTTACCAAGAGTGCCAATAATTTCTAACATGTCTGTATATTGTGTCATTCAAAGTCATTCTTCACTCTTATAAAGGTGCAAAATATTTCAACTAAACAGTATCTTTTAAAAAGACATGCGTTTGTACCTTTCTGTCAGAGTGCTGTGTTTCCAGGAACTTGTTGATTGTTTAACCTTGTCAAGTAAACATAAAATTCACCGAACTCTGTGTCATGCTCGAGACCCGAAACACGTTTTCTGTTGAAGGCACAGAGCTGTTTAATCCTCGACAAAGGTTTGGAGAATGCAGAATGAAATTAACATTATTTTAAGAGCACAAAATTGAATAAACAAACCCCGGAGCTGAATAACGAAATCTATTTACAGTGCGTAATTGGAATGGGCCGTCTAGACTCAAGCCTATTAGACAGAGCTTAGCCGCCTTTTACATCTTTGATTCCACAAACTGGACTAATCTGGGAAAATAATGAACTCTAGGGAGCAAGTATCCACCTGAGGCAAATTTAAATCTCAATAAAGCAGAAAACAACAGCGGCTGAATGAGAAAAACACAGTGTAGGGGCAGGTTGAGGCTGCATTCATGCACACATGAGCGTGAAACGTGGATCTGCTTGAATGATTTGTGACAGTGTTATGGGTGGAGGTCTGGCACACTGAGAGGATCTGGGAATGTCCGCAGTGGGAGTAACAGATGACAATTCTTATTTAAATAAAATGCTTTTTCAGTTGAAGATTTTTATTATTATTTTTAAAATATATGAGATATACAGCTAAAGTCAGAACTATTGGCCCCCTGTATATATTATTCCCCAATTTCTGTTTAAAACCCCTTCATACCTGAAATATGTTTCTGGAAAATGTAAAAGTATGTTTTCACAGTTCTCCTATAAATGAGACCAAGTAATAAATTCAACACTCTTAAAGTATATGTTTTTTTATCCATTTCAATGGACATCAGGATTCTGTTCTACGTACCTCACTAAGATGATTTGGCAGATCTGGGATCTTTTAAACTTGATAACTGATCTATGGCAAATTTGGTTCTTCAAACAAGTTCGAGAATCAGATTAAAATGTCTGGATAAACTGATCTAAGATCGCTGTGTGTGTTGTGAAGGACAGATCTATCGATCATGATCAGCAATGTAACGATTGGCTAACAGCACAGCAGCGTAATGACATCATCTGATTATTATTCACTTATCCATGTGAGCTAAATTACATAAAATTAGCAGTAAACGGTTTGTTAAATATGACACGCAATAACTTTCCACGTTTGTTGTGGGCTGCAGGCTTTATATTTTCTTGTGTCAAGAGTATTCATCATGTATTTTAATGCATATCAATGTGTTTAGTTCTACATTTAGAAATTATTTTCTTTATTATATTAGCCTAGGCCTACTTAAATTTTTTAATCGGCGTAAGGAATAACTGAATAAATTAATTTTGCATCAAAATACCATTTTGATACTGGTAAAGGTGTCAATCACTGGCATATTAGTGATTAAAACACATGCTTGACAGCATAAAATTATTATTCTTTTTTTTTTCTTTAAGTTGAATATAGTGCATGTACGCGTTTGCTTCTAAAAAGTTCATATCAATAAATTGTCTCTTTGAACCACCAGGTGGCAGTGTTTTACTTTTATTTCGGAGTGCAGATTGCATAAGCTTTATTAATATTTTTTAACTTGAACTGACCCAATCTAATCATGTTTATATGAAACGAACCTGCTCCTACGCAGGCTTGAGCTACCAGAACTGTTACTATGACATCAAGTCTCAGATTAGTTTTGAAGAACGAAACGATCCTGGATTGTGTCAAATCATCAACATCTAAATCCAGCTAATTGAGTAATCGACAAACAAAAAATGGACCCCAGGTCAGAACAGTTGTTACACCAACATAAAATACAAAAAAATAAAAAAATAAAATACATGGTTGCTAGTATAATCTTGAAATTTATTTTCCAAATCACAAACAATAACATTGTAAAATTTCAATTTTGAGATTTTTGTTGTATAGATTGCACCTTATTATTTAACAAACTTTATCTTCCTCATCACTCCACAAATATGTCCACATCTGAGATATTTCCATCCGCTATATGCTCAACAGCTTTGATCTGTATATTCTGCAGATGAAATTGTTTCAGCAATGAATTAGTACATTGATATAGTTTTTTATATATAAAAAAAGCTCAATAAGCATTACTGGAAATTTAATTTCAGTAACAGATTTTGAACTGATTGTACATCCTAATGGATAGTCCTGGGGTACGTTGCCCAAACAATGACATCACACATGGCTGAACTATCCTAGTACGATGTAGTAACGAGTGTTTCCAAAAACTCGTAGTATCTCTGTCGCAGATCCATCGCTTGAACCACATTAGTTATAACATAAAACGCCTATAATGATGCTCTAAATGTGGTGGAGTAACAACTTTCTTAGAAAAGAACCCCATCATTTCTTTGTGCAAATTATACTGTTTTACACACACACATAAATAAAATAAAATAAAAAATAAAATAAAATCCAATATTACAATCCATAATTGGTTTTATATTAGTAACATAAATTTCGCTTTAAATAATAGGTCACCTTTAGCTTTCATTATGAGACTGTGTTCAAAATGACATAAATGTTTTCAAAGTGCACTGCAAAGGGAGCACAATTGTAAACATGAAGATCGCTTTCTCGGCTTTCTCGCTTACCCGTCTTTCGGATGAGACGTTAAACCGAGGTCCCGACTCTCTGTGGTCGTTAAAAATCCCAAGATGCCCTTCGAAAAGAGTAGGGGTTTAACCCCGGCATCCTGGCAAAATCTGCCCACTGGCCTCTATCCATCATGGCCTCCTAACCATCCCCATATTCAATTTGCTTCATCACTCTGTCTCCTCTCCACCAATCAGCTGGTGTGTGGTGTGCAGTCTGGCGCAAAATGGCTGCCGTCGCGTTATCCAGGTGGATGCTGCACACTGGTGGAGGATGAGGAGATCCCCCCATTGTGTAAAGCGCTTTGAGTGCCCAGAAAAGTGCTATATAAATGTAAGTAATTATTATTATTATTATTATTATTATTATTATTATTATTATTATTATTAAAACGAAACAGTAAAAATACTTTGAAAGCAAATTACACCTAAGAGAGATGACCTTAATGCTTTTTTATTTTTAATAATTCCAACTTTAAATGTTAGAATGTTCTAAATGAATAGGGCATAGTGGGGGATAAGTGGGAATAGAACACAGCCAGGAACTATGTTTCTAACTACAGCTCCAGAGGTGTAGTTTCAAGTGCTCAAGTTTGCAACGCAGTTTGTGAATGTTCGTTGGAGCGATGGATTTGGTAAACAGAAAATCAACAAATTGTTTGTAACGACGGAACTTGCGATCGATGGTATTGGGAAATGCACCCCAGATCTACAACTTGCAATATTACACAAGATTTTAAACTTTAATTAGTAAGTGCAATCCCCATTTTTACATAAAATCTGTGAAATATTGGCAAACATATATCAATAAATCTGAATAAAAGCAATGTAAATGTGGCTTACGTCTGTGTGTGGAGTGAAGTGATGCCATGCTGCTTTTCAGTGTGGTGTATTTTATTTTTCAAATTACAACATTTATAGCCTTACTGCCATTTGATTGGATGACAATCGTCCACTCTCATTGACTGCAGGCTTTAAATTAGATGAAATGCTCAGGAATAACAAAAAACATGGGCTGACATGTGATGTCCATTGTGACGGACACAGGGTCCGAAGGGGTTAACAGAAAAATTGTATTTTATTTACACATTTCAACTGGTTTCTTTCATCCTTACCATGATGACAATACATAATATTTTATTAGGTATTTTTTAAGATACTAGTATTGAGCCTAAAGTGACATTTAAAGGATTTAAAAGGTTCATTAGGCAAGTGAGGGTAATTAGGCAAGTCATTGTATAACAGTGGTTTGCTTTGTAGACAATTAGAAAAAAATGCTTAAAAGGGCAAATAATATTGACTTTAAAATGTTTATTATTATTATTATTATTATTATTATTAAAAACTGCTTTTATTCTATAAAATATATATATTGTAGGAAATTGTCTGTTAAACATCATTGGGGAAATATTTGAAAAAGAAAAGAAATTCACTTGAGGGCTAATCATTTTAAAATTTAGTTGACATGTGGATGCAATGTAACTTAAATTCAACAAACAGACCATCAAAATAAAGTGTGCCTATTATTTTAATAAATATATCTGTTTAATAAATATGTTTTGTTTAAATGCACCAAATATACTACCCATATTTATTAGAAATGGATAAAAATATTAATTTTCAGAATGGGGAGTTCTCATTTATGTTGAGCACTGTATGAAGGTGTTTTGTGTTTGCATTTTTAAAGAGTTTTTGCTATTTTAGTATTTCAACACAACATAAAGTTGTATACATTTTTTTTTTTTTTTTGCTTTCTCTTATATTGCAGTTCTCCAGTCAGAGGTGACAAACAGGTTGAGTGCTAATGAAAGTGAACATCTCCCACTGCTATCAGGACATCCCTGTGAGCCTCGTCCCTCCTGGAGGACACGACTCATTCATCTGATAAAATATAAAGCTTTCTTTGACCTGTTCCTCGCCTGCTGCTTCATCAACTTCGTGAAACATCACAGAAGTGTTTCACTCCCCAAACAAACACTCTCCCAGGTAAGATTCTTACAGATTTATTACTGATCTTATATATTTAAAGTGTTTCTTACAAAGTACAATCTATTTTGTTTAAGGAGGTGAAACAGTTTTAATGTAGGCTGTATTGCAGTTTTTATAAATATTGTAAAATCGTGTTTTATTCCATGACAACAAAAAGCTATTCATTTTTAGTAGGTCAACTAAATATTTGATGAGCCTTTTTATTTTTCTGTTCACTTACTAAGTTTGAAATTCTTACAACCTGTTGCAACCATACAACCCTGTTGTCTGTCTATCTATCTACACTGTAAACCCTCAAGTAAAGTTGACTGAACATAACTTTACATTTACCATTTTGGTCCTATAACTTAAAAAAAATTGTTAAAAGAGTTAATTTAACTTACCGTGAAAATACATAAACTTAAGATTTCAAGTGTAGTGAGCTCAAAATCATAATTAATTCTTTGAAAATAGGTCATTTTCACAAATGTAGTCTTGACTGTAAAATTCTAACATGTGCATCCTTTTAGGTGCAAGGTTTTTTTTTTTTTTTTAATAAAAAAACAAATACCTTCAGGTACAATTATTCATCATAATGTGAATAAATGGCAACTTTTTTATATATTTTTTTACCTTAAAAAAAAAATCATAGTATATTATTACACACACATGCATATATATATATATATATATATATATATATATATATATATATATATATATATATATATATATATATATATATATATATATATATATATATATTCATTCATTCATTCATTCATTCATTCATTCATTCATTCATTCATTTTCTTGTCGGCTTAGTCCCTTTATTAATCCGGGGTAGCCACGGCGGAATGAGCCGCCAACTTATCCAGCAACTTATACATACATACATACATACATACATACATACATACATGTACATATACATATACATATACATATACATATACATATACATATACACACACACACTAGTACAAAGTACTAAGTTTGGTGAACTGAGCAATTTAAGTATCGTCTACAAAAGCGGCAAGTTAAATAAACTTAAATATCTATCTTTCTGTCTGTCTGTCTATCTGTCTGTCCGTCCCATTATTTAATTGTTTTGCCAATAATATATAACAACATTGTATGAACATAAACATTTAGAAAAATCATCACACAATACACACAATACACACACACACACACACACACACACACACACACACCAATCTTCCGCAGCCCGCTGTCAACTACTTGACCAACTGATCAATCCCCCACCCACACCCTTAACTAAACCCAATTGATAGTGTTTTTAAAAGCACAAATTGACCCATCCACTACCTTCCCTAAACTCAACCGATAGTGTTTTCAAAAGCAATTCAGAAAAAGAAAAGCCTTCATGGCTGCCTGATTTTTGTCACATTTTTAGATCTTACTATGTTCTCGCCCTGTTATTTACATATTTATTTTTTGCCTTTTGTTTTTGTCTCACCTGCTTTCCTAATCCGTTCTTTGGCAGGACTCGAACCCCGTCATCGTGGTCAATACCACTCTGCGTCTCAAGTCCGCCGACGTACGCGGTGAGCCACTGGGCATCCTGTTATAAGCAAAAAAGCTGTCCATATGGAAGTAAGCAGTCAGCTGGTAGCGCAAAAAGAAACAGAAGCCATCTGTGGCATCATGTCGCCCCGTAGCATTTGTTTTAAAAATGAAATGCAGCCACACATAGCTCTGGCTACATAATTTGTGCTCTCCAGAAATGTATAAAGTGGTACGTAATCACAGTGAGTCTGTGTTGCAGTTTTACCAGGGATGATAATTAAAATTTGCCCCAAAAATATGCTTTTCACATATTACAGTTTTTCTCAGTGGCTTTGGTACATTTCTTACAACACTATTTACATTTGCTCAACAGTTAATGCATTTCTCAAAACAATTAGTGAAAACTGCTAAACCTAGCTGATAACCTACAAAAACGTGTGACTTGCTCAAAATGCATAGCTCATTCCTCAAAAGCAAGTATTCATGTTAATCAAAGCGTCAGTGTCATCAAGATGAAAAGTCCTGACACCATTGTTTATGAACAAGATAGTTAAATGGCTTTGTCATGTTTTCATTGTGACAGTTTACTCTGTACAATTTTTCCAACGCAAAAAAGTCAGATTTTGGTGACACTTCCTGAAAATGCTCAAGGCAGCGCTATATACTATTGGCACAGCCATTTGAAAACTACAGCAAAGTTAGACATCACTGCATTTAGTGAGGTATCTGAGTACAAGACACTGAATATGTATGTTTCACATTTTTACTCCATTTGCTGTTTGCAATTCTAATTTATTGACAGCATTGTGCAAAAGAATAAACACACACCTATTTACAGCAAACATAAACTTCCTTTGGGTACAGCTGTGCACAACTGTAAATAATACTGCAGTACATATTGGAACTGAACCTACAACATACAGAGGTATAAAAATCTTTAATGTTATTGTTCAGTTTAGAAGACATTTTCAGGGAAAAAAATATTTTAATATTTTTTATAAAATTTGCTTGATAGATTTTGACAACTAGTTCACCATATTTTTACGTAAAGACTCTCAAGTAATGAAATGAGGACTATTAGTTTTATAAGGGGTGACTATTCAGCATTCACAAGTTTAGTTCATTTTGACAGACATGGCATAAGCAAATGATAATGTTTTAAATAGCAGAGAGTTGTATGAAAGCAATTGATGAATGTCCAGAAGCATCTGCAATTTGTTGGAAGGAATGAGTAACTGCTTCTATGATGTGCACAAGTGACTAATTGTTTTGAGAAATGCATGAACTGTTGTGCAAATATAAATAGTGTTCTGAGAAATGCACTAAAGCCACTGAGAAAAACTGTAATAATGGATAGTTAGTTAATGATTTAATATTGCTTGTTTTGCTATTATTATCATTTATTCCAGGGGTGTCCAAACTTTTTTGTATGAAGGGCCAAAAATCAAAAATCATTGATAGATGACTATAACTATTGCAATAAAAACTTAAACAATCACATTTATAACACAGTGGAGTTCAATGCTGAATACACTAGTCAAGCAGAATCTGCATTTGCCTTTATTTGCTCAAAGTCCTCTATCTGTTGGGGGATAGTATGAATTGACACTGTTTAAATTGAAAAGTTTAATTTCAGCTTTTTTTAAACTTAACATTAAAACAAACAAATAAAATGTTACAATAAATTTGAAATGACAATCTCTAAACCATCCCCATCGTTCTCCCTCTCTTCTCAGATGGGATGGCAGGCCAAATAAAATATTACCATGGGCCAACTTTGGCCCACAGGCTCTAGTTTGGGCATCTCAGGTCTAATCAATGTCATAAGCTAATTAGTGTTGCCAGAGCCGGAGTGGGACTCTTTTTCAGCCCTGGAGTTTCAAGCCTTAGACCGGCCCACCTCAGTTCACCACTGACTATATTAAAATAAGGTCATTTTCAATTCAATTTCTAATTACACTATCACGTCTTTTTTTGAGAAAACAGCTGTTTTAGAACTTCAAATGTTCAACAACCCTTACAGTATTATATGTCTTAACAATAAAAATGAAAAAAAAAATTATCCCTCAGACGAGGTCCGAACCCGGGTTAGTGGCGTCATAACCTAACGTGCTAACCACTATACAACAACAGATGTACATTGAATAGTGGCTTATCTAGTTATATCATCATTAACCTGCAGGCTGCATCTTGCTCACGAGGCTACGAGAAAATAGATAAAAAGAGTAGAGCTGCGGTAAAATAATGAATAAGAAGGCTGTGTTCAAGTAAATAAATAAATAACTTTTAAAAAGTGTGACTGCTGAGAGCAACAGATTCTGGAGCTAGGAACACCGGCCCTTGCGGCCAAAAAACAGACCGGCCCACCGGGAATTCTCCCGGTCCTCCCGATTAGCCAATCCGGGCCTGAGCGTTGCTGGGACACCATAACCATCTGGCTCAAAAAAATAAAAAATAAATAAATCCTATACAACAGAATTCAAATCACATGCTACACGTCTATGTTATCTGAGCACAACTGTCACTCAAGATAAATGGGAATACCAATACTTACAGTATCTTTCCATTATAGTTTCATAAGTTATCGCAACAGCGCATTAGCTTCTAATAACATTGTTTCTTCAAAGACCCAGAGGAACATTCTTCCCAGCGCGAAACGCAGCAGGAGCCCTACAGGTGAGATTTCAGATGGAAGTCTACCTGAGGTCAATCATTTGAAGCACGCCATGACCAAATTAAATCCTGAGGGAAGAGTAATTGGGTTACGCCAGGCCGCGGCGCAGTGCCAGGATATATCATTTCCCTGGAAACGTGTTAGTCCACCATATTGGCAGATCGCAGAATTAATCCCTTCTTTCTTCTTAATCCCTTTCCTTATCATAAGATTATGAAAATCCTGATCCCCCTTTCTCTCAGATATTAAACTGCATCCATAATACAACTCCAGGCTTAAAGAAATCAATGGCCGCTCTCTCTCGTCCGGTACTTGTGGCTCAAGAGCACTTTGTTTTTTTGAGTTTTCCCTCAGTAATTTGTCATTCCGCGCCTCGTTCTGCCGGCCGAGACATGAATAATGTGTGAGGGGCCGTCCGACGTTGGCATTCTGAGTGCGCCAATCTGCTCAAACAGACACAAATTGGAAAATGGCTCCAGTCGAATTTTCATTCATTTCGAGGGCTGAGCCACTGGCAGGGTTATTTCCTTACCTCAGGTGCCGACACTCACTCCTTGCTGACACCCGACTGCATGTGTGGGTGTGTGTGTGTTTGTATGTGTGTGTGGTCTTTTTTTGCTGTACATGACACCTGATATTGCACCCAAGCTCATTTTCTCTTTTCATCCTTTTGTGTTGAGAGAGGGGGGCTCTGTCCGTCCTCCCCTGACCTGGCTGACCTCTGCTCAGGTATTCACGTGTGTCTCTGAGCGGGGCGGGAAAAAAAAATCTTGCCCAATATGCCATGAATCACAATGGAGCAGAGGCAATCTGAGAGAGATTCAGTTCCGAGGGGGTATGAGAAATGAAAATGCGCCAGATGTATATATTCACATGTATAATATATCACCCCGCGTGCCTTGAACCAAGCCCTGGGCGACTCTCAATAGTTTATGTATTTTACATTGTAATTTCAGTTCAGAGGCTTTAGGATGCGGTAAATGATATACTGGCTTTAAGGTGGTGGGTTTACATTTTTAGCTGTTAAATACTGTTTCTTCTATATACATGCTCAGCTTACATGTTTTTGAAACTGCAAAAACATTCTTAAACATATGTTTGACGGCAGTTTTGAGGTAAAATAATGCTATGAGGCTGTATAGCAACAATTTTTGTCTGTTTTGACACTAATGATATGTATTATTAACAATTTTTTGAACAACACAAAATAAAGACCATAAAACAATGTTTTTGGAATTTAATACATTTGACTTACCTGTTAATCTTCATATGGAAAATGTTTTCAAAATGGTCGGTGTGGTCGAGTTTAATTTCTGAGAAGCACGGTTCCACAGACAATAGAAAAGCAATGCAAAATCAAGATAAAACTCTACAGAGATGGAAAGTAACGCAATCATTTTTCTGGGATCAATACTTTACTTCATATTTATTTTTCTAACAATTTTTGCTTTTAGTATCTCTCTCAAAAAGTAAAAAAAAAAAAAACACTGTTTTTTTTTTTTACAAAAATATTTGTACTTTTTACTCCTTACATTTTTAATTGGGCTCGTTACTTTTATTTAATGTGTTTTGTGGTGCAATCTATATTATTTCTTGTCATTGCGCAATTTGAACGCCTTTTTGATTCAGTCAATCTATTCTTTGTCATTGTGTGCTGCAGTATGCAGCTTTTTCAACCTCTAATCGCGCACCGTAGGCTTGTTTATTTGGTAACATTTTTTATTTGGATTGTCTATTTGAGTATTAGTAGACTGCCTGCGTAATATCTGTTGATACTGCAGCTGAACAGACATATAACTGACTAAAAGAAACTTAGCAAGTACATATCAACTTACACTAACCATAACCCCAACTTGAGAGTTTACTTATAATCTAATGAGACTTAGTTGGCCTGTAGATGCAATGTAACTTAAATTCCACAAATGGACCGTCAAAATAAAGTGTGACCGTTTGTTTAAGCTTACCATGGGAACGGCTAATGAAAATGAGACAGTCGAAGTCTGGATGTAAACATGACTGATGTCATATTTATGCCTTTGGAGCAAATGTATTAATCCATGTTATGTTGATAAGTACAAAAGAAAACTGACCCCCCTACAAAAAGCTACGTTTTAACCAATTAAGTCTGTTTCTGAACAAAGCAAAGAATTTACAAGTCTGAAAAAAGACAAAAAAACTGATAAATTTAAAATATTCTTGCTATTTTAATACTAATGACTAATGATCAAGATTGTCAGTATTCTCACAGTTATTTCTAAAGCTTGAATTGAATTTGCTCTTGCTCTTGCTCAGCTGTTTTTTCTTAAAAGCCGTAAAGGTGATGATACCAGGGCAACTTTTTGAAGAGTGCTGTTCAATATTGTAGAGTAAAGACGCGGTGGTGTAGTGGGTAGCGATGTCGCCTCACAGCAAGCAGGTCGCTGGTTCGAGCCTCGATTGGGTCAGTCGTCATTTCTGTTTGGAGTTTGCATGTTCTCCCTGCATTCGCGTGGGTTTCTCCAGGTGCTCCGATTCCTCCTACAAAGACATGTCCAAAGATATGTTCTATAGGTGAATCAGATAAGCTAAAATTGTCTATAGTGTATGTGTGAGAATAAGTGTACATGGATGTTTCCCAGTGATGGGTTGCAGTTGAAAGGGCTTTCACTGTGTAGAACATACGCTGGATAAGTTGGTGGTTAATTCCTCTGAGGCGACCCCAGATTAATAAAGGGACTAAGCCAAAAATAAAATGAATGAATGAATGAATGAATGAATGATGTTACTTACTACTTTGCTGCTTAAAATTGGCAACAATTAAAAAGAAAAAATATATAAGCTATTTTTTATAGATGTATATATCATGTGTTTGTAGTTACCCCCATAAACTAAAACAGGTAATAGTAATGAATACTTTTTACTTAAGTACTTATTTCAGGCTGTACTTTTTAAATTTTACTCAAGAAGAAAAGTGTTGTCAGTGTTTTATCTATTACTTGAGTCCTTTAAACATGAGTATCTGTACCTCTACTTAAGTAAAGGATGTGTGTACTTTTGCATCTCTGGGTCTCAGTGATCTTTTCTCCTGCATTTGCATTTCAAAGCATGATTGGTTGAGTTTACTGAAGGCTTTAGGTCAGTCATTTGCTAGGAGAGCTGTACAACAAACCCTGCATTCTCATGGACGTGTACTTGAAATGTAAAACAAAACGTATCTCAAGTAAAGGTTTTCAGATTCGCAAAAATTCAGTCATCGCCATCTAGTCACAAAAATGTAGCCCAAGGCACAAATTTCCAGTTAGCCTGGGCTGATTTTTCTGGTAGTTTAGGTGTATTAAGCTGCGGTCATACTGGGCTTTTCCTCCCATAGACTTCCATTTATACGCACGCGAATGTGTCAGACCAGAAACGCAGGGTCATGCATTAAGTTCAAGCTTGGTGAAATCTGACCTGTGAAATCACATCACTTGACTGTGTGAGACCAAACGAGGATCAAAAAATGGCCTCTCTGGACAGAAATTTAAAACATGGAGCAATTGCTCTCTTTTTTAATGCCAAGTAATCTTTATTCCCGCCCCTTTTCGCAGCGCCACACGACAGAATTTCGCATTATCAAACTCTAGTGTGACCGCAGCTTAAGGATGTGATGGGCAAGATTTGATTTCACATTAAAAAGTTGCTTGAGCAACACCATGAGGGGTGTAGCTTTATATTAATTTGACCAATTGTCGAATTTGGACTATTTTCAAATATTTCTTCACATCCTAGTCATTATGTTTGCTGTTTGATTATGATCTCTATACACAAGCGAGTGCATGTGTTTCTTAAATAGACAGCGCCAATAAGAACAATTAAGGACCACCATTTTTAAACAAAAATAGGTGTACAGGTGTGTTCATGTGCATCGAGTTTCTGACAATAACTGTTCTGGCATGCGTTTTACAGTGCTTTAAGTAGTTTTAGTAAGAACATAGTTTTTGTGTGAAACAGATTCTTTTGACAATGTTACTTGGCCAATGAGTTGGTGGAATTATATGTTGATTTGACCAATAGTAGATGTTCATGAAAACATGATTGAACACAGTCAATATATGACAGCCATGCAATTTCGGAATTCCCTGATTAATTAATATTAATAATAAATTAATATTTATTTATTTATTTATTTATTTATTTATTTTATTTTATTTTATTTATTTATTTTTTATTTTTATTTTTATTTTTATTTTTATTTTTTTAGCTACAGTGCCAATTGGGAAAAAAATAAGGGACAATTTCAGTAAAATGTAACTAATATTTGTTTTCTTTTTTTCTTCTTTCTATTTTACATGTCTGAACATTGTGGCAATACAGTGACATCATTTTTAATGTTATTTTTAGTGCATGTATAGCTTGGCATGCATAATACAGTGCTTTCATTTTCTCAGATTTGTGTTAAAGGAAATTGTTTTGACAGTGTTGCTGTCTATGCAGGAAAACTTTCAAAAATGCAAAGAAAAAGTATTTTCATTTACATCATGTAAATGTATACACAATGTACAGTAGGTCTAAAATAGTAGTCTTTTATGCTGCCTAAAGTTGTATTTATTTGATAAATAAATAATTAAAGGTAACACTTTATTTTGATAGTCTGAGTATTAGTAGACTATCTGCTTAATATCTGTTAATACTGCTCTTTCAACAGACATTTAACTGACAATAAGAAACTTTGCAAATATGTCAACCCAAAATAACCCTAACACCAACCTTACAGTCTACTTATAATCTAATGAGAATTAGTTGGCAGGTAGATGCAATGTAGCTTAAATTCAACAAACGAACCATCAAATTAAAGTGTGTCCAAATATAAAAATTAAATATTAAAATTTAATGTTGTAAAACGTTGTCTATTTCTATGAATTGAAATGTCATTTATTTTCTGTGAAGTAGACTTTTCAGCAGCATTAATCCAGTTTTCAGTGTCAGAAATCATTCTAATATGCAAGTATGCACACTTGAATATTGACTTTATGTCTAGTACTTTAATAATTAGATACATTTCTCCAATTACATCTCCACTCCATTCTTGGTTTATTTCTGTTGTTAGTGTTTCTTTCTCTGTACACACACTGCAATGTTGATTTTGGTATCAGAGCATTTATTCAATATTGCATGTACCTGGTTTTATGTTAAACCAAATTATGAAATAGTATTTTTTTTTTCTTCAGTGCCCTATTTTAAACTTGCTGACTTCAATCATTCTTTTAGCTTTCATTTATTACTGTTTGACTTAATTTATTAGGTTAAAGAAGGTATTAGAGGAACGAGTCCACGAGTTAAACAGTTGAGTTTTACCATTTTTAAATCCATTCAGCCAATCTCCAGGTCTGGTAGGAACACTTTTAGATTAGCTTAGCATAAATCATTGAATCAAATTAGACCATTAGCATCTCTCTCAAAAAGTATAAAACAATCAAACAAACAAAATAAAAAAAAAAAACAACAATTTGACATTTTTATTTTAGCTTATTTTTATTTTTAATAGACGGAATGATTTTACACAGAGCCTAAAAATTGTACCAGCTACATAACAGTGAGGCATAATTGAAATGCATATTTGAAGTACAGCAGCAAACTTCCTTGATTATTATACTGGAATGAGAGTACACTTTCTAGACAAACTGGCCAATAGAAAATAGTAACTTTTTATTTTCCATCAGTCTTAGTACTTGATATAACAACAGAAGAGCTTTAAATAAGGAAGAAAATTGAGCGAGATGAAAATGGTTTAATCCGATTCAATGATTAATGCTAAGCTAAGCTAAAAGAGTTCCCTCTTTTAGGGAGATTGGTTAAATGAATAAAAAATATGGTAAAACTCAACTATGAAGGATGCCTTACCATTTTTACTATAGTTAGCTCTTCGCTTCTAAATTTTTTTTTTTGTAGCTGATTAAATCTTTCACAGCCATAGAACGACAGGTCTTAACTGATATTGAGCCTCCTCATATAAACGCAGCTTCATTAGCAGATTATTAGTCGCCCAAAATGTCATTTATTCTCTGAAGGCAGAATGACCTCTGGAATGGTCTCTCGTAATCCAGAGCAGCCCCTGACCATCCCGAAGACTCGTCATTAACCCCCGCTGTTGTAATTTCACCCCAGAGAATCCGTTGAAAGCACACACACTCAGTAGACGGCGGGACAGAGTGTGTTGAGAAGTGCATTATCTTGTCCAGTTGTTTTCTTTCTATTAAACCTCGTGGCGGAGTAGTTTGTGGTGTCAGATGAGGCGTGCAGATATCAGCCATCAAACACACACCATGATCAAAGCTGAGCTGAAGAGACAGATTACACACACACACACACACACTGAGCAAAGGAGATTAATTCAAAAGTGAAAACTAATTCAAGCTCTGATTCGACTTTTAATTGGATCTTGAGACAATCCAATGCACAATTTTGACGCGCTTGTCCCTAAATCCGAACAATACACAAGCGTCACTGGTTTCAAACACGCAATCCTGGTTAATCCTGGAGGACTGTGCTTTTAGGAGCATAATGTATTAATTTAGCATTGAGGTTTTAGTGATTTGTTATGAAGATTATTTACTTTTGAAGAAAACTTTGTTATTGTGTTTGTTTGGATGTCATGGATCTACAAATATAATCACCCCTAACATGATTTCATTAAATAGGACATGTCTCATGTCTCTCAAATGTCTCTGGGTTAACATCTATGTTGATCCTGGAACAACACTCGAAAAAGGCACTCGAAGAATGTGGGAAATTTAAAAAGCCTCCATTCACATGGCTAAACCCTAAAAACCAACGCATTTCAAAAAGGAACTGCCTTCATCAGGGTAACGGTGATCAGGTGCGTCTAGAGTCTCTTTTGAGTAGTATGGTCACATGACTCATTTAAATATCTTAACATCACTCAAAAAATATAACAAACAGGATCAACTATCATCATTAATTCAGTATAGATAGAGGGGATATATACATACACAGACATACACTTGCATATATATATATATATATATATATATATATATATATATATATATATATATATATATATATATATATATATATATATATATATATATATTTATATATATATATATATATATATATATATATATATACACACACACCGACATACACACACACACACACACACACATATATATATATATATATATATATATATATATATATATATATATATATATATATATATATATATATATACATACACACACACAATTCAAAAAGGAACTGCACACACACACACACACACACACACACACACACATATATATATATATGTATGTATGTATGTATGTATGTATGTATGTATGTATGTATGTATGTATGTATGTATATATATATATATATATATATATATATATATATATATATATATATATATATATATATATTTATATATATATTTATATATATATACATATCAGAGGTCGCATTTGACTTTCTCATTGTCCGTCATTTTGACAGAGAGGGTTGTAAAAATTCCTTTATAACCTTTTATTGACCGTCATTTAATTTGCATATTTTCTAATCACTTTTTTCATTCATATCTTAATAATAAACTTGCATGACGAGCATATAGGCTAAACTATTCATTTATTTAGGCTATTTGACAAATGAACAAAAATATCTGCCTTAACTCATATCTTCCTCCTGCGTCGACCTGAACTGGGTGCTTGCCTGTGCGTAATCAAACGCATCAAGGGAGACTGATGCAGAGGCAATTGTCATTAAATTATGTGTCTTTGCCTTGGAAATTCGACTTCTCATGACAGTTTTAATTTTGTTCTGGAGGCTGAAGCCGCGTTCTGCTGCCACAATGGAGACCGGAAATACTAGCGCCACTACAGCCAGTGCTTTGTAGTTAGGAAACATTTCTATATAGGAAGTGTTTAGAAGTTTGCTGGGTTCACTGAATGTGGGATTTCCCGATCCTGCAAGCACTCGTTTCACCGAGAATAAACACTGCAGCATGCGCTTCTTCTGCATCAGGGGCGCGGCTGCACCCCTCTGCGTTCGGTAGTGCTCACAATACTCCAAGCAACTGACATACTTGCTGCCGCTTGGTTGACCCGTAACAGCTGTCGGCAACTGAAGATTTTTGTCTGTTTGTACTTCATCGTCCACTGCATCACTTCCTCTTTTTCACCTGTATTAATATTACAACTATTTGGCTGTTTAAAGAAACTATTCACACTCAGCTGCTGTGACATTTTTGTAACTGTACACACACAGTGACAAAGAGGAGACAAGGGCAATCGCCATCAGCTGGAAAGGATTGTGAATTGCAGTTAGCTTCGAATTACAATAGATCACCCTCAGCATAATTCGTCATAATGACGGATCACCTTCATATTTTTCCATCACTGCTAAAAAAAATGTCAATGACGGAAAATATTCAGTTAACGCGCCATTTTGTTTGTTTTTAAATACATTTGCATATAGGAGGCCCTCCTATCAACTTTACCAGTTATTATTACCAATAGGATCTTCAGTCAAGCCTCAGTTCTGTAAGAAAACTAATCTAGAAAGACAATGACTCTCCATAAGCTTTTAAGTCGTCTACAGAGTTGCCTTTGATCAAGGGAAGCAGGCATATGGACTGTTTCTTTAGTTTTATAGAGGTTGTGGGTTTCTCTAATCCTCCCCGCTGATTCTGACTCTAAGACAAGCACTAAAGCCTTTTCCTTCTTAGTGCACATCGATATACCATGGCCTTAATCTTCATTAGCAGTTCATTAATGGTGTGCATGCAAATAAGCCAAATAGTCTGAACAAATCAGCGCACTTTTAAGTACATATAGCGTATAATGCAATCAAAGGTCTGATTTGGAGGGAGATCAACGTAATGATGGCCCCTAAGAGGACATTTCTTTGAGGTTTTTACTCTTTGATGTCTTAAAACGCTAACAAAAATAATTCATTTAGCCAAATTACATCAGTACAGTGGATTGGCTTGCTAGTTTGGGGAGGGCTAAGCATGTTTGTCTTGTAAAATGCAGGTTTTTAATGATTGTTTTGCCTGGCGTGGATGAGTGTTTAGTCTCGTTTACTGTCGTATGACTCATTTGCTGGTTCATTTGCATGCTGGTGGACTAATGAAGCACTGGTCGGTGTTTGATGATTCTGTGAGGCAGTAGTGTGATCTCCTGTAATACATTTAATCAGAAATTGAATATCATATGCTCATTACATGCACTTATATTAATGCTAATTTTATGTTATTAAACTATATATTTTTTCTCTTCAAAATTTGAGGTAGTAGAAATGTGTCATGATTGACGTGATTTTGTTTTTAATTAAAGAACAATAGTTGATATTATTTTTGCTTCTGTATATTGTTAAAAATATCTGTTAGAGTTTCTGTATTTTGTATTTAATGTTTTCCATTTATTTACGGTTGTGGATTCCATTATGCATTATGACTTTTATTGTGGAAAATTCAACTCTACCGTTTAACAAAGTGATTTTCATTGACATTTTAGTAGTTTGAAATAATATAATGTATAATAAATAATTAATATAATATTAATAATAAGAGAGAAACAAGTCTGTAAAATAACTGAAAATGTTCTGGCAGTTCATGACAAGGTGTTTGTAGTGTAAAATGCAACTTCAACACAGACAATAAATCACTTTAAATTAATTAAAATGTTAATAAAAGGCACTTTTTGAAACTTTAGATTAGATTAGATTAGATTCAACTTTATTGTCATTACACATGTACAAGTACAATGCAACGAAATGCAGTTTAGGTCTAACCAGCAGTGCAATAGCAGCAAGTGCAGGATACAGGAATAAGTTATAAAGTGCAGTTATAGAAAACTATGGTGATATTTACAGATGGATGTACTATGAACATTATATACAGGTTGGATAAGCTATGAGCAGATTTACAATATATGAATATATGTGCAGGTTGCTATTAATAATCAGTAGTGTGCAGATAGATAAACATGATTACAAGTGTATATGTTACAATATATGAATATATGTACAGGGATAGATAAACATGATTACAAGTGTATATGTAACAATATATGAATATATGTACAGGTTGCTATTAATAATCAGTAGTATGCAGATAAATAAGCATGATTACAAGTGTATATGTATAGTGGGTGTGTACATAATTACTAATGCCCATATGCAGTGGTTATGTACAGTTCAATAAGTAAACAGTTCAATGGGGTGCTGTGAATGTGCAAATTTTTAAATGTGCAAATGTTAAACAGTGCAGTTATTGCGAGGAGTTTAAGTTAGAGGAGAGTGGGGGGTGTATTGGGGGGCAAAAGAGTCAGTGGGGGGCAAAAGAGTCAGTGGGGGGCAGAGTTCAGGAGGGAGACAGCTCTGGGGAAAAAGCTGTTCCTCAGTCTGCTGGTTTTTGTCCGGGGGAAAAAAAAAGTTGTTGGAAGAAATATCAAGGTCCCATAATGCATATCCATAATAAATAAACAGAAAAAATGATAAAAAAAACATGAATCACAAAATACTGAAAACTTCTAATTCACAGGGTATTTTAGCATTATTTATATACTTTTAATGATATCTTGATTTATTAATATCACTTTAAATGATTTTTCCCCCTCCCTAGTCAACAGGGAACATTTTCAGAACTTAAACGTACATTCTAGCAATGTTTAAGCAACAGTACAACATGAACAAAAAAAATTGGTTCTGTAATGTTTTAACAAATAATGTTATATCATTTGTATAACTAAGAATCTTATACACACTACCAGTCAAAAGTTTGGGGTCAGTTTTTTTTTTCTTTTTTTTTTAAAGAAAATTATTCTGTATTAACTTGTTTGTTTGTTACAAGATTTAAGTTCTTATATATATGTCATGATGACAGTAAATATTATTTTACTAGATCTTTTTCAAGAAACTTCTATTGACCTTATTCTAAAATGCGGAAGTGCGCCTGTTTTCGCGATTGTCTTAGAACTTCTTATTCATTCGACTACAGGAGAAATGACTAGGAATAATAAACGGCAGAAAACGGTCAAACTTCTTGCTCTACAAACAAATGTTTGCATGACTATACAGACCAAGTAGAATAATTTAATAAGAAAATATCAAATTGCAACATCAAGCAGCGTAATGAGCAGTTTTTAACGTCAAAAAATGGATGGAAGTGAATGAGACCGGAAGTCTCAAGCCAAAAAGATTCAAATGGCAGCGCCCGCTCGTCGGCGGAGAATAAGGTGAATACAGCTTATAGTGACATTTAAGGGCTTAACTTGGTTAATTAGGTAAACTAGGCATGTTAGGGTAATTCGGCAAGTTATTATATAACTATGGTTTTCCTGTAGATTATCGAGAAAAAATATAGCTTCAAGGGGCTAATAATTTTGTCCCTAAAATGGTATTTAAAAATTAAAAACTGATTTTATCATAGCCGAAATAAAACAGATAAGACTTTCTCCAGAAGAAAAAATATAATCAGACATGCTGTGAAAATTTCCGTGCTCTGTTAAACATGATTTGGAAAATATTTAAAGAAGAAGAAAAAATTTGAAGGGGGCTAATAATTCTGACTTCAACTGAAAAAAAAAAAAAAAAAAAAAAAATATATATATATATATATATATATATATATATATATATATATATATATATATATATATTCAGTTCATTTTCAGCTCATTTTGTTAAACTGTTTTCATAAAAGTTCTGTAATTCTAGTAGTCATCTATGATATTCATAATTTTTTGCCTTTGATTAAAGTAGGTTATTTTTCTGTTTTTTTTTTTTTTTTTTGCATTCGTATCTTCAATTTTTGTCTGCCATCATAAAAGTAGAAAAACAGCCGTATAAGAAACACACAATGTCATTGTGTTCTCAGGATAGGTCATGCACTTAGGGATAACTTATAGTGTGCCTCTGAATTCCCTCTCTAAAACACACGCCCGCACATACACATACTTTATACACGCGCGCACACACACACAACAAAGAACATCAGAGCAGCACACAGAGACAGCTTGACTGTCATCTTTCCAGTTCAGCACACAAAGGCCATATGCCACTTGGACTCTTAAATGTCAAAAAGGGCAACATGCATTTCATTTAATCCACACAGCTGTGAAATCACACATGCATATTTAAATCAACATGAAAAGTGCACTGGAAAAATAGTGTGGAAACAGTTTTCACTCTGATTTTGCTAGTGCGTATTACTACAGCAAGACACTGAAGTAAACACGGAACATGAAAAAGAAAAACTTATTTTTTAAATAAATTTTTTTAAGTAATTATACACATCTCGGCCTCTTTATTAGGTACACCTACCAAACTGCTCGTTAATGCACATTTCTAATTAGCCAATCACATGGCAGCAACTCAATGTATATAGGCATGGTCATGACGACTTCAAACAGAGCATCAGAATGGGAAAGAAAGATGATTTAAGTGACTTTAAATGTGGCATGGTTGTTGGTTCCAGATTGGCTGGTCTGAGTATTTCAGAAACTGCTGATCTACTGGGATTTTGACGCCCAACCATCTCTAGGGTTTACAGAGAATGGTTCGAAAATAAGAGAAAATATCCAGTGAGCGGCAGATCTGTGGGCGCAAATGCCCTGTTGATGTCACAGGAGTATGGCCAGACCGGTTCAAGCTGATAGAAAGGCAACAGTAACTCAAATAACCGAGATATGCAGAAGAGCATCTCTGAACACACAACATGTCCAACCTTAAAGTTAAAGCAACAATTTGCACGCTCACCAAAATTAGACATTAGAAGATTGGAAAAATGTTGCCTGGTCTGATGAGTCTCGATTTACTAATGCTAATAATACTCAATTTACCTTAAATCTAATCAAATGTTGCTCAACATTACTTCATGTTTGTGTTATTTACTAGCAGTTTCTGAGTATAAAATCATCTCTAAACCATCAATGTGCCTTTATAAGTAGATCATTCCTGTTTCTTTTTTTTTTTTTTTTACTATGAATCAAGAGTCTTAGCATCATATTCATGTTCCATCAGTAGATTTTCCTGCGCTTTCATCCCAGCCAGCAAACAAAAAGGCACTCAAGGACTATTCTCCTATTTCTTTTTGTAAAGAAATCCACCTTATCTTGCACTCTTGTTTTTTTTTTTTTTTCCTACATCTGTAATTACCTTTTCGTCTGGCCCTCAGGGGTTCAGAGGTTCACTGTCTCAAAGGTGGAAAAATAACTGGTACGATTTCATCCACACGATGATAAGCTGGGATTTGAACATTTCTGATGACTCACCTCTAATTTTAACTTGATGGTGCTTACAAGGTGTGTTATTTTCTAGTATAGTCATTGGCACCCTTTCCAAATATGTGCAAAAGTGATTGTTACAATAAATCTAATTTTTAGCCGAAGGAAGAATGATGATTTTTAACTTCACATCCTCTTCGGTTTCTACGGTATTTTCCAAGGGTGCCAATAATTTTGCACACGACTGTAAATGTTCCCACGTTTGCTTTGAAACTAACGACTCACTTCATTTTTGTTTCCTCCGGTAGACAGCACAACAGATTGATTCGGCTTGTGTTGTTGAGTTACAACTGTAGCATGGTTTTAAAGCTGTAGAAGAAGACCTTGCGTGACTGTGTGTGACAATCTCCTCTAGCTGCAACATGGCAGAGCGATCATAACCTCACACACTGAAGATGAGTTCATCGCCAAAGCTCTGACAACCCACTGTCACAGTGGCTCTGGCAACGGCTGATATATGGCATGAAAAGGAGGCAAAGGAGAAGATGCAGTCACAGCCAGCAATATGTCACCACTCGCTTCCCTCCAACCACAGCAAACATTGCCGCTCTTTCTCTCTCTCTCTCTCTCTCTCTCTCTCTGCTGGGAATGAATTTGCAAGGATTTTGACCTTGAGATTCTTTGTTGTTTTGAATAATGATGTGCCTTTGACACGGTTGTTATATAATCTGTAGGAATGCACACCATCAAAGTTGGGCATTGTGCCGATATTAAGATGCTAATTGATCGTGGTAAGCCAGTAATTATTGTCATGTTGTGGTTGATGGTTTACTTTTTTCAGAATGAGCTTGGGTTGATTAATACTTAATATACAAAACTAAATCAGATTATTGTTTATAGTTTCATGACAAAGATGTTATTATTTATATATTATATTATTATATATTAAATATTCAATCAATCAATCAATCAACGTTTATTTATATAGCATCTTACTTAAACCAAGGCTGACCAAAGTGCTTTACACCACACTGTAATAAATCCTATACTTGCCTTAAAATTTTAAGCTGAATCAAATTAACCTTATGAGTCCATTGAACTTTACCAATTTTAAACTGACTTAAAACAGCATGCATAACTTATAAAATAAAGCTTATAAAAACATTTGTTTTCAATTGACTATTTGATATATATATTTGATATATATATATATATATATATATGTGCACATTACAATGTCAAATTGCAGTAAAACCAATTATACAACACAACTAGAAAGCAAGCAACACAACTAGAAAGCAAGCAATACAAAATGCAGGACATGTCTATAAAATACAGCAAAACATTACAACAAAAGTTTGTGCTACTGTGCATTTAAAGCCATTTTGAACAAGGCTTAAGTGGCAGAAAATGTATTCATGTAATATATAAATTATAAATAAAACTCACACACAAGCAATTTGAAACAAAAGTGAATTTAGATAATGGATGCTCATGTTTTAAATTTAAAAAGCATTGAATTTGTACTAAATAATAGTTTAACCTTTAAACATTAGAGGATAATACGACCAACACCAATATGATACTAATAATATGTCTGAACAAATTGAAAATAAAATGCTAAAAATTGAATAATGATGCTATTATTTATGTATTATGTTATTATATTTTCACAATAAAAAATATTAAAAAACGCACCAACAATTCAAAGTGAATTTAGACAATGGATACTAGAGGTGTAACTAGAAGTGCCACAAAAGTTAGGCCGAATAGGGCTCGAGCCTGACAAGTACATTTTGATTGACATATTTTTTAAAAGCCAGAACACGTTTATAGCGCACATGCACACAGCTCTTTTGCCTATTTTTAAAATTGAGCCATTTATACGTGTTTTAACATATGTATATAGGTTATATTGTGAAGTTTGAAAAAAGAAATAAAATAAGTCCTCTGTAACATCATAACATCTCAGCACTCTAATAAGGCCTAGGTACATACACCTAAATTGGCCAACACACCAATAAAAATGAGTCTTTCCAAATAAACTAATAGTAAAAATTCTAAATTGTGACTGGTATTTGACGATAGCGAACTGAAGAATGAGGGGGGTTACGATCGTGAACTGAAGAGCAGGCGGGGGTAGGATGTATGGAAGACTATCGCAAACTAAAGACCGGGGGGAGTGGACTGGTTGGCAATCACAAACTGAAGACCAGGGGGCACTACACAGTTTAAGCCCCAGTTGTGCACGTGCCTGCAAGGATGTAAAGTACTGATCTGGCTAATTTTGCAAGTTTTGGGTAGGATTATTTGTTCATCTTCCACCAGCCAAGAACATCCATTTCATTTGTCATGACAGCAGCTTCAATGTAGCGAGTTACCTCGTCATCTTCCCTGTCAGCTTGCTGTACATGCTATACATTGCTGTTTAGCGCTCTACTGCAATACCCAAAGTATGAGCGATCGCCAAAATAACTTGGTGTCCAGAATGACCTTTTCTTTGCGGTCTGGCCAGTCACAGTTCAAAGTCAAAATTTGCTCTTTTTTTGACTTGTCCATCATCATTTGTTTCACCGGAATGGATTTTAATGTTGTAACAAATGATTTGATTACTTATCAAAATGCATCACATGACTGTTTATTTACTGCGCAAGCCTGAGCCCAGCCGACCCCGTCTAAAATTATAAAAATTAAGCCTGAACCCGTTGGGTTCCTTCGGATTTAGGCAAAGATCTTCAGCTCTAATGCATACTCATATTTTACATTTAAAAATCATTGCAGTTGAATTAAATAATATTTTAAGCAAGCATTAGAGGGTAAAGTAATCTCAATGTACAGTCGGTATTAAAAGTATTCAGACCTTTTGATACAATTTTCAACAAGACAATGACCCTAAGAACACAGCTGAAATAATGACTCTTTGACTGTTTTTGAATGGCCCAGCCAGAGCCCTGACTTAAACCCAATTGAGCATTTCTGGAGGGACCTAAAAATGTCTGTCCACAAATGTTTACCATACAACCTGACAAAACTGAAGTGGATCTTCAAGGAGGAATGGCAGAGAATCATTTTAATTGAACCTCATTCAGATTGCACAATTTTTACTGTTGGTCACTCATTGTGTCAGATTAAGTGATTTTGTCTTGAACAAATCTTGATGTTTGATGGGTACTGTACCAAATATGGCTACAAATTCTCTGCGATCAGTCATCTTGTGGTGTCTACAACACACAATCTGTCATCAAGAACTGTATAAATTAGAAATTTTTACTGTAATTGTCCGATTTGTTTACAGTGTAATTCCAGTATGCACTCACCAGGCTTCAGAAGTGCCTCGACTACATTTCATGAAAAAAGTCATCTCTTTTTCATTTTGCCTTTTCATTAGCTGTGTACTAAAGAGATTCTGTGCTCCTATTGGTCAGTGTCACCCATGTGCAGAACTCTTTAAGGACAAAAAAATAAATAAAATAAAAATAACATAGAAAGACTTTCTGCGATACCATCATGAAGCATTGCAGACAAGATATCGATTGTTGTTCTCTATTACCAGCCTGATCTCACGAGAAAACATAAGTATTTTACGTTTTGGCAGTTTAGTGGCTAATTCGTACAAATTCGTAACAAGTTCAGTCGTATGAAATTGTACGATTTTTAAAAGGAGGCGTGGCACCTAACCCCACCCCTAAACCCAACCAGCATTAGGGAATGAGCAAATCAGACTGAATTGTACGAATTAGATCATAAAAATTCATACAAATTAGCCACTAAATGAAAAAGTTACGAATTGCTGTGGGATTGTGTTGCTATTACACACTACACATGAAAAACTGATCAAATCTTACATCCCGAGGCCCAATTGTCATTTACAAATCCACAAACACCCTATGTCAAGCAAATTGTGCTGAAATCAGGGAAAAAATTATTGCTTTAGCTAAACATTAAACTTACTTAAGTCACTAATTGTTCATTTTTAAGGGCATTTGAGCACAACAAAAATAAAATGTATGTACATTTATACAGAATATTAAATTCAATTTAATATGGTACAAATTTCTTTAAAAAAAAGTTTCATTTAAAAATTAATAGATGTTAAAATTGAGCATATTGATCTAGTACTGATTTTGCATGTTTACCTGAATCGGTAATTGCCCTCTTGCTTTTTTCTATCGTATAAGCTTCTTGCACCTTATAGTTTTATAATTGTTTATTAATTGACATTCAACTAAAAGGAACAACACAAAACACACAATTTTTAATTACATTTTCTGCTGTCTATAACATTAAGAATTGTTTAAATCTTAAAAGAGTGGTCACAAACATTGCTCAGGTGTGATTATTTTTAAAGACTTCAACAGAATGTAAAAATCTTAATGATTTTGTGGGTTTCGTCTATCAAATCTGATCTTTATTTTGTATTTGCAATTCTGGGGGATAATTTTCTTTCTCTGACAGCGTTTAAGAGTTTGCTTGGCTGTATTTTGGATCATTGTCTTGCTGAAATGTCCACCCTGGTTTCATCTTTATCTTGGTAATGTAGATGTTGGACTGAAGCAGCTTTATTCATTTACTGTACAATGACAAAGGGTGGAGAGTTGCTAAATAACTACTGGGAGATTTCAGCTGCTGTCTGGTCATTCACTGCCTTTCTACACCTTCCTCTCTTCAAGTGTTCAGTACTTTTTCCCTGTGTCATTTTATTTACTTTCACATTACTTAATTTGTAAACTAAATAGTTTTTCTTTAGTTCTTCAGTTGTTACCAACATCTGGTGAATTTGATATCAACAGCATCTTTAGAAATATTTTTTTCTGAGAAAAATGGTGGTGTTCAATACTTATTTCCCTCACTGTATGTCAATAAAATCAAACTGTCTGTCAACAAATGTTTAATTGAATCTTTCTTGGATTATTTTCAGCAGAGATCTGAGATGCTAACATGAGCAACACAAGCCACAATGTTTTCCTCCAGGGGTGAGTGACACAGTTTACTATGTTACTTAGTTAATCTAGTCAAGCATGTACATATGATCTCAGAGGGTAATTCTATCTGAAGACCCCAGTCATTTCCTCTGATCTGGTCTGGTGAGGGATGCATTTCCTGTTTAAATCATCTGTGCTTTAGGGCACATGCTAAGAGAGAGAGGGAGAATAAAAAGCAACTTTCCTTTATAGTCGGTCAGATGCCGCATGTCTAAACTGATCAAGTGAAACCCAAACATATTAATGCGCGTCTGTGCTTATGCAAGAAGGGCACTGTATATGTGAGATTATGGTATCAGTGGTGTTTCTGAGAGCCTGCCGGTCATTAATGTGTGGATTAGAGCATGTATTGATGTGGACTATTTACATTCAATCTTACATATGGATGGCAGATGTTATTCTTATACGCGTATTGGTGAAGGCTAAAGAAGGAATCCCTTTTGAATGCAGAGGACTTCTTAAGATAAACCCCTTAGATGATCAGATGGGGAAAACAAGATGTTTAAGCTGCCCATGCTAGCCATATAGTTGAAAAACAAGTGGCTGTTCGGAGATTAGTGCAGCATATATGAAAGTGCATATATAAATGGGAATGTATTGTAACATTTAAAATAAATATTGAATTTCAAGCTGTCTTTAAGAATCTGTCTATCAATCAAAAAACAAAAAAAAGTGGAATGTTTAGCTTTGTCTTATCAAATACTAACTTTTTAAATGTTATTGAAATTTGATTGTATTATAGATTTTACTGTATTGGAGTAAGTAAACTGACATTTCTTAAGCAGCACAGTGGCTCAGTGATTGCAACTGTAGCCTCACAGTAAGAATGTTGCTGGATCAAGCCCCGACTGGGTTAGTTGGCATTTCTGTGGGGTGTTTGCATGTTTTCCCCGATGTGTTGGCATTGGTTTCCTCCGGGTGCCCCGATTTTCCCCACAGTCTAAAGACATGCGCTATAGGTGAATTGAATAATTCAAATTGTCTATTGTGTGTGTGTGTGTGTGTGTGTGTGTGTGTGTGTGTGTGTGTGTGTGTGTGTGTGTGTGTGTGAATGTGAGAGTGTATGGGTGTTTCCCAGTGCTGGTTTGTGGCTGGAAAAGCATCCGCTGTGTGAAACATATGATGGATAAGTACAAATAAAGGTGAATTGAATTGAATTGAAAAGTTTAAAAAGCCTAAATAAAAAAAATTACACTTTTTCCAGAAGAAAAATTATTATAGGAAATACTGTGAAAAAATCCTTGCTTTTTTTAAACATCATTTAGGAAATATTAATTTAAAAAATCACAGCAGTGCTGATAATTTTGACTCCATCTGTATCAATAATTATTCTTCTTTAAAGAATCTTGATAATATGCCTTGAAACTAATCATAGTCACCTCACCCTAAAGATATTTGATCTTCCTTCGGGGTCAGTTAGATGTTGCGACTGCTGAAGGAAATATTGAGTCCTCAAAAACTCCAGGACTCTAGCACTCGAGTCTTTGAGGAGATGTTGGATTCTTCAGAGCCGCTGTCACATAGAGCCCGGGTCCTCGCTGTCTCCTTCGCTTTGAAATGGAATATATTTATGCTCCGGGGCAAACTGGAGCTCCTACTGTTTTATGGAAATGCTGGTTTGTTTTCAGCTCTTTTGGTGGAGAGTAAACAGTGGGCTTGATGCTACATGAGCTCTGAAAGTTTACACACCCAAGGGTTTGCTTTATAAAACACATACTCAGACATATCACTTTCCAAATAGGTGAAGAGAGTTCGATAAAAGTTGTATAGAATGCTGGATTTGGTGGTGGGAAAACCTGAGAGCTTTCTTCAACTTCATCTTTAATCAGAACCCTTGACATTATTTACTAAGGATTTTCTCTGGAAATATTGATATACGTCACAGTGAATTTAATGCCAGTGATGTGTTTTGGTGTTTGGAAATTTTTAAACAATTCAAAATGTAAGATTTTAACCGTAAGTTGCATGAACTCACAATGAACAACTGTATTTTTATAAACTTACTAACATGAACAAATACTGTAATGATTGTATTGTTCATTGTTTGTTCATGTTAGTAAATGCATTAACTAATATTAACTAACACAACCTTAGTGTAAAGTGTTACCAATCATTTGAATGAATGGTTGCGCGTGGGTGGGTGGGTGGGTGGCTTGTTGTTGTTGTTGTTGTTGTGTGTGTGTGTGTGTGTGTGTGTGTGTGTGTGTTTGTGTGTGTGTGTGTGTGTGTGTGTGTGTGTGTGTGTGTGTGTGTGTGTGTGTGTGTGTGTGTAATTTAGTTATATATGAAAGTATAAACGTGACATCAGGTAATGTTTACATTGATATTTATCTACTATACATACATATACTTATATGATACTAATAAATAACGTGTGTGTGTGGGATTTTGTTTTTGTTTGTGCATTTCAAAATAGGTTATATAATATTATTGTGTTAAAATGTTATTAATACAACTTAAGATTAACATTATTGTTTATATAAAATATATAATTAATAATTTTATTTATAAAAATATAAAAGTGACATCAGTTAATGTTTGCATTGATATTTATTTTATAGAAGATGTCATTCAGATATTTATATGATATTAATACTAAATAACTAAATGATGTGTGTTTGTTTGTGTGTTTATATCAATTTGTTGTTGTTTACGTGCATTGATGATATGCATTTAAAATAAGTTTTATTATTATTAAATTGTATTATGAGTTTTATATTATTATTATTATTATTATTATTATTATTATTTTATTTGTGTTTATTATTATTATTATTATTATTATTATTATTATTATTATTATTGTGTTGTTGTTGTTGTTGTTGTTGCAATTATTATTATTATTATTATTATTATTATTATTATTATTATTATTATTATTATTATGAGAAGAAGTAGTAATAGTAGTAGTGATGTAGTTATTATTATTATTATTATTATTATTATTATTATTATTATTATTATTATTATTATTATTATGAGAATAAGTAGTAATAGTAGTAGTGATGTAGTTATTATTATTATTATCATTATTATTATTATTATTATTATGAGAAGAAGTAGTAATAGTAGTAGTGATGTAGTTATTATTATTATTATTATTATTATTATTATTATTATTATTATTATTATTATTATTATTATTTGTTGTTGTTGTCGTCGTTGTATTATGTTGTATTGTTATTAAAAAATATAAAAATGACATCTAATGTTTAAATTGATAATTATTGTTTAGAAGATTCTAAAAAAATCCAGATATTTATTTGAGTTTAATACTAAATTGTGTTTTTGTGTGTGTGTGTGTGTGTGTGTGTGTGTGTGTGTGTGTGTGTTTATATGAAATGATGTTGTTTATATGCATTAAGGATGTGCATTCAAAATAATAAAATATAATAATAATAATAATAATAATAATAATAATTATTATTATTATTATTATTATTATTATATAATTATATATCATTATTATTGTTGCTGTTGTTGTTGTTGCTATCATTATTATAATTATTATTATTATTATTATTATCATCATCATCATTATTGTTGCTATTATTTTTATTATTATTATTATTATTATTAAATTCAAGATTATGCTATTATTAGTGTTAATATATACATAATTGCTTTTTGATTTATGAAAATAATCTATGAAAGTATTCTATGTATAGAAGTGACATTATTTCATATTTACACAGAATTCTTTTATTTTTCTAAAATATGTCATTCAGATAATTACGTAATGCTATAATAATTAACGTGTGTTTATATATAATTGTGGTTTACATGAATTGTTTACATGCATTTCAAAATAGGTTATTTATTATGATGATGATGATGATTATGAAGGTTATTATTATTATTATTATTATTGTTTTTGTTGTTGGTATTGTTATTATTATTATCTTGTTGTTATTGTTCCAATCCAATATATTTGTATTATTAATGGTAATACAAAATATATAATAATTGTAATACATTTTTATCATTTATGAAAATATACGTACAAGTGTTAATCTGAAATTATTTCATGTATACTAATCATTATTATCATCTGGAAATAAAACAAACATATAATAACATATAAATGTAAAATCTAATTAAATATATGCATAATATTCATATACTGTAACAATATGACTAATTAACTGTTATTAGTTACACGTCTACACATTCTATCTCCCACACACATATATTTAACACATATGCTTCATGTTTAAATAAATAAAATGTCATTAATACAACTGCAATTACTTCGACAGCTCTGCTTTTTCTCTGTGTGTCTGTGTCCCTTTGACCAGGTTATAGAATCCAATTATGTAATGACCCCATAAACCCTTTGATTCCACCAACAGGGCTGTCTGCTGTCCCGCCGTGTGAGCTGTCTATCAGTAAATGGAGGGTTTGAGCTGTACCTGGTGTGTGCTGATGGAGCGACTGACCCGTGTTTACCTGCCCCCTCGCCTCTCGACCCCCACACCCCCCCATGATGCCCGTCGTCTTCTTCATTCTCCAGGGAAATCTCCCGAAAGCAGGTGCCTTTATCAGCATGCTTTTCTGCCAGCCCTGCCAAAAGCGCACTCTCAATGACAGTGAGCGCAGAGAGCCGTAATCTCCCCCGACTGCAGCTAAATTAAAGCATGGCGCAGGAAAACATCCAGATGTAATGGCCAAAGATTTCCTGCCTGCCATGATATGCGCTTTACTGTATGGACATCTGGAATAATATGGGCAGATGCGCTGACACAAATTAGCAACAAATTGCAAGGCAATCATTCGATTTGTGTGCGTTTCAGATGGCTAAAGAAGTTTTTCGATCCACAAAACACTGTTTTTAAATGCTATTGAACATAAAACAATTATTTACTCAAACAAATCTCAAGAATTGGGTTGCTTCAGCTCATTTTAACTAAGTCATTTCAACAAGCAGCATGTTTGAGTGTGTTGTATTTACTGATTCACTGTTTGCTTGTTTGTAAAACTTCATAAGTAGACTTATGCAAGTGCTGTTCATTTTGTTTATGGTTTTGATCTTTAAAAATGAAATAGTAAATTACTTTAATTGCTAAACATCATTGTTTAAATGCTTTGCTATAAGTCAAGAAGAGAGAATTTGAAGATGTAATTATAAACAGCTTACTAACGTCTATTAATCTAGAGTTAATGCTTAACAAATAATGAACTAACTATTTGCTAATGCTTAATAAATAATTCATAGTGTATAAGTATTATAACTTGTTACCCATAACTGTTTTATTCCATTTTTAAAGATCAAACTGTAAACAAAAAGAACAGCGTTTGCACTAATCTGCTAGTTAAGGTTCACAAACAATCAAATGTTGAGTAAGTAAATAAAACACTCACAAAAAGTGTTAAAACTGCTTGTTAAAACTATTTATTTAAAATGAGCTGAAACAACACAGTTTGGGAGATTTTTTGGAGTTTTATGTTGAATTTACTTAAATTAGTTAACTTAATAGATTTGTGTTTGGGCAACATGAATGGATTGTGTGGAACTAAATACAGTTGAAGTCAGAATCATTAGCCCCCCTAGCTAGGCAGGTTAGGGTAATTAGGCAAGTTAATGTATAATGATGGTTTGTATAATGATAGCTTAAAGAGGCTAATAATTTTGACCTTAAAATGTTTTTTTATTTTATTTAAAACTACTTTTATTCTCGCCTAAATAAAACAAATAGGACTTTCTCCAGAAGAAAAAAATATAATCAGTAATACTGTGAAAATTTCCTTGCTCTGCTAAACACAAAAGGACTCCCAGAGTTCATCAAGATTCTTTGGATCAATAATGTTCATGCCTGGTGACTGGGCTGGCCAATCCTGGAGCACATTGACCTTCTTTGTTTTCAGGAGCTTTGATGTGGAGGCTGAAGTATGAGTAGGAGCGCTATCCTGCTAAAGAATTTGCCCTCTCCTGTGGTTTGTAATATAATGGGCAGCACAAATGTCTTGAAACCTCAGGCTGTAGATGTTGTCATCCACTCTGCAGATCTCTCGCATGCCCCCATACTGAATGTAACCCCAAACCATGATTTTTCCTTCACCAGACTTGACTGAATTTTATGAGAATCTTGGGTCCATGCAGGTTCTAATAGGTCTTCTTCAGTATTTGTGATGATTGGGATGCAGTTCAACAGATGATCATCAGAAAAATCTACCTTCTGCCAATTTTCCAAATGATCAACTAGAAGTCAAGATATTATTTGTTGCTGTTACAACTAGGACAAGAATTTGTCATGTAGTGTATGTATTTAAATAATACAAGCAATGAACAAGATATGTATTACAGTATTTATTCATCTTTGTTAGCATTAGTTAGAGGAAATAAAGTTGTTCATGTTAACTCAAAGTGCATTGACTTTTGTTAGCAAGCATGGATTTGGATTTTTTTAGTAAATGTTGAATTATGATGGACAAATGCTGTACAAGTATTGTTCATTATTAGTTCATGTTAGTAAATACATCACCATTTACTAATAAACCCTTATTGTTACCTTAATATAACCAATTATAGTATTATGAACTTATTATTATTCATAACTTGTTTGAAATAATGGAAAAAAATACATTTAATTAAAAACGTTTAATGAGCAAAGCTCTGATGATAAATTATTCTAAATGTGAGCATGTTAGCACAGTAAATATGAAAGGCATTATATTCTTAACCCGTCTCTGGAAAGGAGTCGTCGAGCGGTCACATTATTACACGTATTATGTCAGTGACAGATAAAAACAGGCAATTATCGTGACATCAAACAGCAGAACGTGCAGCTTCCAGCCTCATGATTAATGTGCCAGGCGAAAAACAATTAACATGCTCTTTTCCAGAGGTGAGAGAGTCTGAATTTAGAGGGCATAAAAGACTGCTAACAAGGCTTGTTTTAGTAATATGCATCTCTAACTTCTTAGTGTTTGTTTATTGAGCCAAAATTTAAACCGAAAACAAGTTCGAATTGTGACACCTAAACTCAGAATTGATGCTTTACAAACTTTTTCATCAATTCCAACTTCATGGTGTTTGGTATTTTCCTGATTTGTGAGCTAACGTGTAATTAGTGCATTATAGGTTAAACTCACAAGATGCAAAGTCACAACGCTGATTTAGTGAAAAAAAGCATTTTATTTTATTTTTTACAATAGTTAGTGCAGAAATGACACTAAACGTCAACAAAATATTCATATGAAATGACCACCAACTGCAGACTGATGCGCCATCTTTGTCTATGTTGCTCAATTTTTGCTAAATTGAAACAAAGGATCGTGGAATATCAATGATGCTGGAGGTTATTCTAGAAACAGTCGATGTCATTATTATTACCCCCCCCCCCCCCCCTTAAATTACTCAGCCCCCTGGTTGTTTACTACAAAGGGGATATGTTTGTACTAAATTTTGTCAAATATTGACTATTTTAATATAAGTTTTAGCCGAAATATTATGTACTCTTTTGACTAAATATAGAAATTAAATGTTTAAAAAAAAATGTGGTTCCCAGTGCACACTATGAAAATGTATAAAAACAGCCTGATCTCACGAGAAAACGTAAGTGTTTTACGTTTTGCAAATGTAGTGGCTAATTTGTACGAATTCGTACGAGTTCAGACGTACGAAATTGTACGATTTTAAAAAGGAGGCGTAGCACCTAACCCCTCCCCTAAACCTAACCGTCATTTGGGGATGAGGAAATTGTACTAAATTGTGCGAATTAGATCGTACGAAACCATACGAATTAGCCACTAAATCAAAAAGTTACGAATTGCCAAGAGATTGTGTTAATAAATATGGCATTTTGATCTGCTAGCATCTAAGTGTTATTAAATCCTTTTTCAAAAAAAAAAAAGAAAAAAAAATATATATATACATATATATATATATATATATATATGTATATGTATATATGTATATATATATATATATATATATATATATATATATATATATATATATATATATATATATATCAGGGGTTGAACGACTAGATTTTTAGAAGTCAACTTTTACGTCAACAAAGTTGAGTCGACATCGACTAGTTGCTGGTCATCAATAAAACACAAGTTTAAAATATTTTGCAACATGCCACAATTAGCAATTTATTTGCAGGATATATATACACATGCCCATAACGCAG